>NW_023397395.1:259087-559087 GCF_011125445.2 Fundulus heteroclitus | reverse complement strand
TCAAAGTCAGGGGACGTAGCCTAAGTCTAGAGAGTTTTCTCATGCGAGATGTGGCTTGTCTCTACCTGTTAAGGATCATGGATATACTGTATATATATATATATATATATATATATATATATATATATATATATATATATATATATATATATATATATATATACACACATATACATATATACACATATACATATATACACTATATACACATATACACATATACCCATATACCCATACACATATATATATATATATATATATATATATATATATATATATATATATATATATATATATATATATATATATATATATATATATATATATATATATATATATGGGTACTCTGTTTGTGCCTCAGCCCTCACCCAGAGCCAGGCTTTTTCCAACTTTTCCACATTTTAACCCATTTAATACAGCTGAATTCCATTTTTAAATAACTAACCACACTGTCAAAAACTACAGGACAACTCTACATGTCGTGACATAAAAAAACAAACAAACATACGAAGAAACGTTCCCATCAAATATTCTGGCACATCTATGAAAAGTCACCTCACTATAACTACTCAGTGGATTTCCCATGAGAGATCAATTAAAACAGAGTGAAACAGGTGCTAAACTTCCCGCCTCTCATTAATTATTGGTGTTTAATTTCATAGCCTTGGATGTGGTGGTACCACACCCTATTTGCAGCAAACACACACGTGCACACCAACGGTTTGAGCCATAGGCCCCTTTCTGCCAGCGGCTGATGCATAGCACCCCGTTGTCACGCAGTAACAGTGATATATACCACTGGATGAATCTCTAATTAAGCTTTGGCAGGGACTCCACAGTTACTTAGTGCCACACTTCATTATATGCACACACCCCTGCTCCGAAGCTGGAGACTGGTGCTGATTTAAGGTAACCCAGTAAACCCCCTTGAAGCACAGGACTTGTTTTCTCTATTTAAAAGCTTTTCTATTGTTTGTTGACATTGCTTCACTTTTATGGGAGGAAAACAAAAATGTAGGAGTTAATGATACTCTGGTAAAGTAATTATAACATTTTACCTTTTTCCCACTTATTGTGAGGTCCAAACATCAATGTATTAATGATTATTGAAATTTTATGATACAGACCTACACAAAGCAGTGCATAACAGGAAGGACCAAAGAAAATGGTATAGTTTTTATTTTTATACAAACCATAATTTGAAAATTGCTTGTGCATTTTTTATATTCCGCCCCAATTACTATTACAGAACTGAATAAAATGTTATCTATCATCTAAACATTGGAATGAGTAGGACACAACTGCAAACCTGCCAAGACAAGGCTGTCAACCTAAATTAACAGGTCATGCAAGGAGAGCAATTTATCCGTGAAGCAGCCTGAAGGCCCATATTGACTCTGGAGGAGCTGCAAAGATCCACAGCTCAGTTTGGAGAATCTGTTGACAGGGAAACTAACAAATCTAAACAAGAAAAACACTGGGAACTGTACAACTCATATGCTTAATTCTGCCTAAGTGTGAACACACCATCATGCCGTGAAACATGGTAGTGACAACATCATGCTGTGGGAGTGCTTCTCTGTGTGTGGATGCATAGATGAGTGGAGCTTAATATAAGAAAATCATATAATTTTTTTTAAAGGGTGCACAAGATTGAGACTATTTTTGCATTGGTGAATGGACCAAATCATTAGTTATGCAAAGATTGTAGAGACACACCGTAAAAGACTTGAAGCTGTAATAACAGCAAATAATTCGAAAGGCTCTTCAAACTAATGAATCAATAGGGCTGAATTCAAATGCAGGCCACATATTTCTGATCATCATCAGATATTTTATAGTATAGCAACAAAAAAATCCAATAAAATACATTGAAGTTTTGGTGTTAACAAGACAAAAAAATATAAGGCGTATGAATATTTTTGTAAGGAACTTTATTAAACCGTGGTGAAACAGTCAGTCATCGGTAATGTTTTTGTGATGTTTGATAAGATAGAGCAAGGAAAAAGTGCAGAGCAGGCAGAGTGTCGTATTTTAGGCTTCCTCTGGAAGGAAAACCTCGCTTTCCAATTTGCAGCAACTGAGAAATGGCCCAACTGTCTAATAGAATATACACGGAGCAGCGTTATAAAATAGCTTCTGCTCCTGGGTGCCTCGGCCAATCAACGAGCTGTGTTACATCCGATCGCTACATGCGGCGTGACAAGGAGAGGTCAAGAGTCCTGACCTCTGATGATGGCTAAGGTGACAGATGTCATGTCAGGTTTGTAATGGCTTTGTTTTAATGATGGAGTGAGTCACTGCTTGTACGCACACAGTGTCAGTGGTGAGCACGCGCGGGATCGCTGTCACTCAGTTTTCAATTCCCTCTGACGCAATGTGCTGTAACAACTTCTGATCTGTCTGTCACTCAACATAACAATGTCCTGCTTCCCTGGTTGAGATGTAATTGCACAAAGACAAGTGACTTTTTGCAATTAGACAGTAAATATACATCCGATGTGTGAAACCACTGCATCTCGTGACCAGATTAAAAAGGCCTGTATTAATGTTTCTGAGCACTTGTCATTTACCCCTGTCTGTGTCAAAGTTTTTGCAACCTTCAGCATGCGACATTAGCTTCATTTGCACCAGACAACGTGTGTGTCCATGTTATTCTTCTTAATTCTCTTTTTTTTTCTTGCTTCGGGCATTTTTCTCTCCCAACCAAAATCCGTTTTTTACATCATTGTTTGACCAGAGCAGAGGCCTACATGGCTCTACAACACATGAAAAAAAATGAAACAAGTAGTACAAATGAATCACAGGGGGGTGTAAAATTCTTTAAGAAGTGTTAAATGCTGAGTTGTGTTAAATTACAACCAAAGAAAGAGACTCTCCACAGAATTAGTGCTTAATTAGGTCTTAATTAGCATAATTATGCATGCTAACAGAGTCTCAATAGAATAGCAGTTGTCAGGAGGGTTGAACCATCTGTAACAGCTGAGAATTAATACATCATCTTTTATATCCAGCAACACTTTACCTCTTCAATCTCAAAGTGCTTTTCATTAATCAATTTCCCTTTTATTGGACATGAAATTTGGCATTTTTCATTATGTGCCATTATACCACTCCCTTTGCTGCGATAACAGTTCTAATTAGGCCTCAAGTGTACCCTTAAACACAAATATTCGAATAGAAGGACACATAGAAGGGTTCACAACAAACACACATGCCTGATGGCCACAACTGTCGGTGTTTTATGTTGATCGCACTTAACATGCTTAACTTGGACAGTATCTGTTGCAGGTAGGCAGGGGGAAGGGGGAAAGACACCAAAAAGGGTGGGGAGAACTAGTGATTAGAGGAGAAGAGACAGATAGGGAGCTGGAAAAAGAAGGAGGCGGTTGGAAATCAATGAAAAGTCTTGAACTTAGGAGACCCTTTTCATGTTTGGTAATCAGCTAAGAGAACCTGTATAACCTCTTTCAGCTAAAGAGGGATACGGACAGAGAAGAGAAACACAAGGCTGAATAAGGATAAAAGTGTGGTCCACATGGAGAATTATGCATGATAATGCGAGGGTTTACGAATTGTCAGTTAAAGTTTATCCTCATTATCTTGATTTACCCCTTTCTACAAGTTGTTTCTCCAGTGCAGCCTGCAACAATAACCCTTTAGCCTTATATGCATTTTAAACTATTACAATAAACATGCATTATAAAGTTACACTTTTGTCTTTTTTGTTGTTGTTTGTTTGTTTAATTTAGTAGTTTTGACCAGTACATAAGTGGAGGATTAACACCTCTCACTTTGATGTAGCAAATACTTTCTGACATGAATGGTCAGTTATTTTAGCCTTGTCAGTACTAACTAAAATGGTAAATGTATCGCAGTTAGGTCAATAAAAGACAGTTTTGTATGCCTGTTGCACCTGAGCTCCAATTAGTCCTGGGTGTTGAACTGCTTTAAAGGGTAATAATTTTTTTTCCAAGGCACCATTCTTGGTCTCGAAGACTGTTTGAATTTCGCTGAATAGGTTTTTTTTTCCTGATGCTTTTCTTGGCATCCTATCAAAAGCAGAGTCTATCACATTGATTCTAGGGTGTTTCCTATAAATCTGTGTATTTTTCCTTTAAATATGGGAGTTCTTTGCACCCCCACAACTAGGTTCCATCTTGTGTCAAGGAGCAAAGTCCATCTGTATTTTCATCAGTTTATTAGCAGCATGATAGGATGCAGGAGAGGATGTCTTCTGTGTCGCAATGCAGAGTGCACAATTTCTTCCATAAATATTAATTACATAAAGTTCTCTTTGAATGCATGTAGGTGGGCTAATTTATAGGTTTGCAAAATACATTTTGCATTCAAACTGCAGTCTGAAGAGCTCCTTCATCTTATCTTTCACCACTGTGAGCATTTACACAATTTGGATTGTGTCTGCTTCTACCCAGTTTTTTCTTTTACTTTTGTGAGAACATGGCATGGCTACACTACCGATACTGATTTTATACTCCTCCATTTTACACCAAGGATGCAAATGTGCTGCACAGACATTCATGAATGATCACAATCTTTGCACAGAGTTTAGGGAACTCTTATTTTGAAGTGGGATTGTGAAGTTAACTTTTGTCCATATTTGAAAGCTTGTTGTGAGTATTTTAAATAGAAGAGTTTTAAATTAAACATACCTTTAAACTTCATGTTATACATGATATGTACTGCTGTCTGCTTTGTTAACATTCAAATTGGCTAACAAGTAATTCTGATGTCTTTTCTTGTTGTATTTCCACCTCTACCCTCTTCCTGTCCCAGAAATCAATGTCTTGATGGATAACAAGCATGGCACATCTCACCTTCCACTTTAGGGAAGGGTGACAGAATCACTCCCAGTGCTGCCATTTCCATCTACCAGCCCTCCAACACACATTGACACGCACCAAGGTGTGGTCAGGGCACATACACAGCATAGCTCCAATCTATAAGAGCCCTGAGCCTTAGGCGACCTTGAGACACTCCCCTCTTTCTGGCCTTGCCGATAGCCAAGGCAGGAGCCCGTCTTCCTGTCTGTGTTTGGGCTAAGTACATTTATTTCATAAAAGAATATCTGAGGCAACTCCCCCTAAACTCACTGACATTAAACCTGCCTCAGTGATGTACGTGCTAATTCCCTTCATATGGTATTGTGGGAGTAAAATTCTTGAACAAGGTCTATCCCACTCAAACTCTCCTCTCTCCCACCTTCCTCCTTCCTCTCCCAGGCCCACAGGGACATTAGCATTATCGATGAGCTCACCCCGTCACCTCAGACACAGGCTCTTAAAAGAGAATAATTTCATGCAAATGAGATATTGATGAGCTAATGATTAATTGGCTGCCAGACTGTGTTAATATGCAATAGCTGTCGTGTAATATGCATTTCTAATGACTCTGTCTCAGTGTGTTCAAACAAATGGGCGACTTTGATCATTGGGGTACTCAGAGGCTTTCCAGCATGTTAGCTCGGGGATAAAGCTTTGCCTCAGGGGTTTGTGCAAGCTATCATGGGAATGCAACCACAGAGAATGAGGAAGTTTCTCTCTTATGTGTGAGATTATTTTAAACTTTAAAATAGGCTTTGGTGGAAATGTTTTGCTTCAGAAGATGTTTGGCATAAGTACAATGTCGTTCAATGCTGTTCTTGTACATCTGTTAGTATGACTAGCCAAAAAAAAGGCATTAACTTACATACTTCTTCATGAAACCAAAAGTAATTGTTCAAAACTGACCTTTAATTATTTTTATGAGCAGCTAAAAATTTAAAATTGACCTTTCTGATAAAATGAGAGACATGGAAGCTTATCATAAAAGGAGTAATGAAATGTCTGTTTGAACTGCAGAGTGCAACTGTAGGTAAGTTCATTTATTTCACATGGCAACGTCTCAAGATAACAATTAAAAGGTCCTGCACAGCAAAATAATATTTCCCATAGATAAAACATCTCATTAAAACAAAATACAATGTGCTCACACACTTTTAGAGAGAAATGTCCTCTTTCTCTGTGATTGCATTCCCAAGGCAATACTGCAAACAAGTAAAATCAGATAGGTGAGTATGCTATCAAAATGCCAGTCCAAACAGACAACTCTTTAGCTGCCGAAGTGGAGAGACTACAACTGCAAAGACACTTGGAGCATGTTGTCAAAAGTTTAGCAGCTGCAATTTCAACAAGTTGATAATATCAAGAGAGGTTTTACTGAGGCAAGTAAAATTATCTATGCAAGAAGAAATAAAACAGCTCTAATTTTGCCAATATTTTTTAGTGATGTGTTGAAAGCGAGCCCTGGTTTCCAGCATTCTAGTAGACCAAAGTATCTGACATACAGATAAGAACCTCAGTTTTCCTCCTTCATCTGGAAAAAATTATATTATAACCAGGATTTTATGCAGTTCAGAAAAAATATGCAGAACTAAAACATTGGAGACACACCATGATTTAAAAGTTGTAAAACGATTAATATCATCATGTTGAATGATGAAAGGTTTATTCAAATAAAGAAAGCTTACAAGGAAACAAGGATGATAGGAACCAGGATCATGACACAAATGAGACCAGAAGAGGGTAGAATGATGGATCGTAAGACAGAGGACCTAACAATGCGTGTGACAAAACTGGTTGAGTTTATAGGCGAGGAGAAAGAAGGAACAGTAGGTGGATCAGATTATACAGTTGAACAGAGTAAAGACAAGTAGGAAAAGGAGGACAATGAACTGGAAGGGGCAGAAGGATAATAGAATCTAACAGGGAACATAAGAAAGGTCAAATCTGAGGGGAAAACCTAACTGAACTAAGAAAGAGCAAGCAGACAATAAAGATCTAACAGAACTACAGAAAGAAAAGAAGCTAACTAAACAGGAACCAAATCTTACAAATAAAATAATAAGTTATAAAGATAAATACTGAACAGAATGTGATGATTTGCTGAGGTGAATCCAATGTGAGCCAGACACGGAGCTAATGCTTGATGGGTTTATTAAAGAGATGATGGCTCATGCAGGCAAAAAAACAATCCACAGAGGTTATGAGCAGACATCCAGGTAAAAACAGAGCTAGTGCGGACTCAAAAAACAAGACTGGTCAGAACAGGCAACAGACAGGTAAGTTTAACGGGAAAAAACTGAGGCTGGAGTGCTCTTACCATGAGCTTGCGAAACGGGATCAGATGTGACGTTCTGGCACTGGAGACTGATCAGACAGAGTTTAAATGGAGGTGAGAACAGGTGAAAACACTGGGAGTTAATTGCAGGCAGGGTGGAAACTGAACAGGTGTGCTGAGTGGATAATTAGATCAGCTCCAGTGCCAGAAACGTTACACAGAAACTAAATTAATGACAGAAATAAGGATCTCAGGATAAACAATACTAAAGGTGCAGAATATAAACTGCAGGATCCACAGGGAGCTGCAAAAAGTAATGAAACCCCTGGGGAATCATGACTCCATGACTTTAAATTTTTTGCTTTTAAATTCAGCCAAGGCAAAAGTTGTCGTCTCAGTACCCTTTCCTTTGAAAAAGAAACTGCTTAGACAATCACTTAATCTAGATGGCCTTAAATTGGCCTCTGGTGATCAAATATAAAAACAAAACAATCTTAGTGGTATTATTAAATCCCATATTAAACAGATTTCTAGAATTTCCTTCTTTCACCTCCAGAATAGTGCCAAAATTAGAAAAACCCTGTCCAGGGGTGATGCTGAAAAACTAGTCCATGTATTTCTTACTTCATGGCTGGACTATTATTCTTTACTATCAGGAACCCCACAAAACAGTTAGAGAGAAAATGCTCTCAGCTTAATAAAAAGACTACAGCCAGTGTTCAGATGAAAATAAAAAAAGAGATAAAATGTTTTCTTATTTCAGCTTTTCTTCACTGGGTTCCTGGTAAATCTAAAATAGAATTTAAAATGTTCTTTCTCACACACAAAGCCCTTTATAATTGAGCTCCATCATGCATCATAGATCTGGTTATTGTATATGTTCTTAACGGAGCACTTCACTCTCAGACTGCAGGTTCTCTGAATGTTCCTAGAGTTTCTGAAAGTAGAATGGGAGCCAGGTCTTTTAGATATCTGACTCATCTCCCCCTTGGACCCAACTTCTACTTTTAGTCCACGAGGAAGACACCCTGTCTACTTTTAAGACAAGGCTTAAAACTTTCCATTTTAATAAAGCATACAGTTAGAGTGGCTTAGGTTATACTGAGCTATATCTGTAGTTTTGCTGCTGGCTCTGTAGGCTTAAGCTGCTGGAAGACATGGCCACTTTTCCTCACCCTGTTGTATTATTAGCTGTTATTTGAACCTTTAACTTCTTTTAACTTCTCCCTGTTTGCACAATTCATATTGTCTTACATATAACTTTTTTGCATGTACAAAATGTCATTTTTGGTTTGTTGCTACATTCCTAACAAATCTCACAACATGTTTATTAGTTTCTGTTCTATAATGTACAATCTTCATTATTATATGATCTATTCGTTGTTGCAGTTCATCCTGATGATACAAATGCTTGATCAACTCATATGGTATAGCACATAACTTTTCATTACATATAAAATGTCTTTTTTGGTTTGCCGCTACATTCCTGACAAATGATAGATACTTCGGTTTACCGTATTTTTCAGACTATAAGTCACACTTTTTTTCGTAGTTTGGCTGATCCTACAACTTATAGTCAGGTGAGACTTATACATCAATTTTAAATTGGACTTTGATGCAATCAACTGGGTTCCCTTATATAGGACATTTTTGACCAATCTGTTTAAACTGATTGAATTATACTTTGTAAAGTGCCTTTAGATGGCATGATTCATGAATTGGCGGTGTATAAATAAAATTGAATTTAATTGAATTAAATGTCTATTCATTTTGACCAACATGGACCAAGGAGTAAACATTAACATCTACAGCTGCAGGCAGAAGCTCTAGGCTTGTGAAAACTATTTGCTGCTCCTGTACCACTTAAAAATTATTTGAAACATGAACTTATAGACAACAAAGACAGAATACATGTTTGTATGTTGTTTCACGGTTTCAGTATGCATTCACGCAGTGTGACATTGCATGGTGCAGCTCAAAGGGCCCAGACCACAACAAAACGCTGTTATTGGGCTGTCCATGAAGCTAATAACAGCTAGCGCTAGTTTATAGGTCTGATGTCCGGGAGGTTTACAACTTCACTGATGCACGTGAGCTTTATGTAACTCTGAAACATCCGTGTCGTACTGTTAGCTCAGCATGTAGCACCGCAATGCTCACTGTCTAATTTGAGCGTAACTTTGACAACTTTCAGCGTAACGGGCAGTTACGCTGAAATGGGCTGGCAAAAACCTTGCCTGTTGGAGTTGCTGGCTTGTTATCCTAATTTACTCCATTGAACCTCCAAGGTATGTTCCATATTATTCAGCTGGTTTTGTAATTTAATAAGTTGGCTTACCATATTAAATGTCAGTTTTTAGTTTGGGATTGTGTAAAATAAATTTCTAAATAAATGAGTAAAGCCCAGTGTGACTTATATATGTTTTTTTCCTCTTTATGACGCATTTTTTTGACTGATGCAATGTATATTCTGGAGCGACTAATAGTCAGACAAATACAGTATAATGTTTGTCCATTGTCTTGTTTTTTTACTTGCATCCTTGCAACAAAATTTTGCTCAAATGCCCATTGTGAATGAGCAGTTCAGTGACAACAAACCCTGTCTATGTATATGTCTGTTTTTTCCTCTCCAGAGTAGCTATATCTGGCCTGCCGTTCATGTTTAGCTGTGCCACTGTCCTGGAAGAGGGCATCAGCTGACGACTGCCACCAACAACTTCATGTTCTCCTTCAATAGATGACACTCTTTGTCTTCTATTTCAGTTTTTAACCTTGTTTCCTTTCTGGACTATAGGCTGGTCTTTTATTGCAGCTAGCTGTATTTCCTCTCTTTCATCCTCTAGCCTTGAAAGCTAGCTCAGAGCTTATCTGTGTGGCTGTGATTATCTCCTAAATCAAACCCCTTAAGGAGCTAGTGCTTCGATTAACATTACTTTTCTCCAATTCAGAAAGTATTCCTGGATTAGTGCTTCTGTGTTATTTTTGTATGTACCTTCGTTCTTCGCAAACCCCCAGTTGATTTTGGCAGATGAGCGTTCACACTGAGCCTAGTTCTGCCGGAGGATTGTTCCTGTTAAAGGGATATTTTCCTCTCCACTGTCGCTATGTGGATGCTTGGTATGAGGGACTGCTACAAGTCAACGACATGATGCAAGCGACTGTCTACTGTTGCTACATGCTCATCTAGAAGGAGTGAATTCTGCAGGTCAATGACACGAGCGTATCTGCTGGGTCTCCTTAGATAAAGATCTTTTTAACCAATCTGTCTGTATGATTTGATTGAACTGACTTTCTAAAGTACCTTGAGACGACATGTGTTGTGAATTGCTGCTATAGAAATACACTGAATTGAATTGAATTTAAGGGCCTAAACAAGACAGGGAGTTATTATTTCAAATGACTAAGTAGATAATAAAAACAGCATTTATGGTGTTCTGTATGATCAAGGTCAAATCTGTAATAATAGTATTTCTTTTGCATGTATATTAAAGGGTCCAAGTTTAGGAAGTGTGAAACTTTCACTGAATGTGTGAGTTTACTGAATGTTGGAATTGGAGATTTTTAGCTTTCCCATAACAAGTGACATGATGGTTGCTGAGCAAAATTATGCCAGGTCAATTTAGGGTAACTCTCGTTTTGTGTGTGTGTGTGTGTGTGTGTGTGTGTGTGTGTGTGTGTGTGTGTGTGTGTGTGTGTGTGTGTGTGTGTGTGTGTGTGTGGGGCAATGAGTAGGTCTAATCAGACTGACTGCAGTTGCGCTTGGGGGCATGGATCTATCCAATTGCCATTCAGCCGCTCCACCTGTCTGTCCTTCTGTTTGTCTGAGGCATGTGCAGAAATGGTGTGCAGGCAAGTCACCAACGGCATTTACAGCCAGCCGGCATTCGAGATTTGGTAATGTGGTTGATACTGGACCTGCAGACAGGTGGGTGGTGATACAGAAAAGAACAGGTAATGGAGCACGAAGACCTGTGGCCAGAACTGTCAACAGAGATCGTCCTGCTGACACCTGCAAGTGCGTTCGTGTTTGTGTGTGCGTGCAGAGTAACACTTGATGGCTGCCAGTCACACAACTAATCTGCCATCACCAGGGTGGCAAGGGACTATTCTGTTTCCCTGTCCAGTGCTTATTTAATCATAAATTGTCCAATTATGCTACCCACATCATTATCTGTAGACTCTGAATTTTAACCTAAACAGTTTGTGTGTATGTGAGAGTGTTTGTAACAGCCAAGGACATGCTGTGGTAATGGTTTTAGGTTGAGATCATCATGCTCAGACTTGGAGTCTTAACCTGCTGATATACGTATGTTAGAAGACAATTCTGACCATACCCAAGAATTAGTTATTGAGTCTTTCAGCAGCCATGCCATTATAAGAAATGCCATCTTGTGGAAAATGTGTCAGAGTTTTATTTGCATCAATATTTTTTTTTGCATCACTTTTATTGTTTTTCTTTTTTTTTTCCCTGCTAAATGCATTGATACAAATCACAGACACTTGTTTTAAGGTCCTTGTTCTCTTTAATCAAGACCATCTCGTATTGAATTGTGTCATGGTAAAGTCAGAGGCCTAGACATTTTTTTATTGTTTCAATTCCCAGGTTAAATAGTAAAAAAGCTAATTTAATTTTTAATTTGAATGATTTCTCTAATTTCAGTATCACAAATGTACTACACACATAACATTCAAGCTAAATTCATCACACATCAAGCACTCAGAAAAAAATTGTATTTAAGTCTGCTTAATAAAGTTTTAATATTTATAAAACAATATCCTAAATGTATTTTGCAGGATATAAATCATTGTCCAGATAATTCAGTTATACTCGACATGCTGAAACACACATCGAAATGTAATTTGTACAGATGTGCCTTCAGAATTTGTTTTTAACCACGATGTTTGCCATTTTTTTTTTAAGGTAAAAAACGTTATTTACAAGGGGGTCTTGGCAAATATATCAGCTCAGTGTATTGTCAAAATAAAGTAGAATGAAAATTTCACACCTTGGATGTTAATACAAAAAAAGCATTTGTAAATTATTTGCCAAAAGAACAAAGAATTTATGTCAGTGATACATGCATTCCCCCCATCCTCTGCAAGGTAACTAAAAAGAACAACTCATGATGGCTAATAGTTTTAAAGCAGACACTGTAGTCAAAATTGCAAAGCTCTCTTACTTCACATACTATAAAGAATTATTTAAAATAACTCCCAAATACCAAATACTCCACATATGCTTTCTGTGGAACACCCGGTCTATAGCTATTGTTTTTTAAATCATCCCTTTGTGGGTTACCAAAAATTCCAGCTTGTCAATAATTTATCGCTAAATCTCTTTTTTAAAGTGCAATCGTTTTATAATACATACCCTCTGTAAGAATTTTGAATTAACCTTTTGAATTT
This sequence comes from Fundulus heteroclitus, assembly GCF_011125445.2. Classification (NCBI taxonomy): domain Eukaryota; kingdom Metazoa; phylum Chordata; class Actinopteri; order Cyprinodontiformes; family Fundulidae; genus Fundulus; species Fundulus heteroclitus. The sequence continues at coordinate 546,562 of NW_023397395.1, read as the reverse complement.
ATGTGTTACATAAAACATACATTTTGTGATGTACTCTTTTCATTTCATGGTAAAGAATTAAACTTTTATTCTTGACAAAATGCAAAACCAAACAAATCCTTAATGAGCTGTGAGTTGGTGATAAAATAAAGAGCAAATATTAGCTGTGATCCTGAACAATAACAGTTGGGCCTACTTTACCCAAACAACCTACAAAGCCCTTAATAGGTTTCACATTCAGTGTAAATGTGTTTTATCGCTGCATTGTTTCATTGGTTAATGGTGTTTCAGTTTTATTAATATTTCTTCCGTTTCACTAGTTTTTTGCAGTTCATTTGGTAATTCCGTGATTAATTGTAATTAAAATTACTGAATTTGTTATTATTTGCCTTTATATATAGTAATACTTGTCCACTTATTAATAGTTAATTGCCAAACCAAACCTATTGTTGCATAACACAGATCATCTCAAAAACTTTCTTTCTATGCATTTTCTAATCCATCCCTACCTTCACACACATTTTTAAAGCAAAATTCACCCTTTAGACTTTATGTCTGAGGGATTGCTCCTTCTTTTTATTTACCAACAAATCGTGACTATATTGGTGTATTAATGGTGTACACACTGTATGCCACTGTTTTATACACAGTTGTTTTTCTATGAGCTGGTCAGATCCGACCAGTGCAATGCTCTGTTGTTCTATGTTAGTATGCAAATGTATGTAAATGAAGGTCATTGGTGAGGGTGTGGGGCCAGTTTTAAGGCTTGATGATGCTGATGAGTGAGGAAGGGACAGTGTGACCTGTCCTCTTCTAACTCAATACAGTGTCACATCACAGTAAACCTCAATCACTTACAAACCTGAGTGGACCAGGTAATAATGTCACTTCCTGTTTTACTGAACAGCTTCTCAACTTTACAGTAACCTTTGCCAACCTGTAACGTAGATGTGCTCCATGTATGCTTGAGGGCTTAGCAAAAGACTTCAGCTAGTTAAACAGCTAGTGGGAGATGTAAGCCGTAATTGTACACAACACGCAGGAGTTTCAGAGAAACTGAGACTGTTATTTTTCTGAACATGACATCCCAGTGGCTTTCAAATCCCAAACCACATTTGGGCAAAGACCGGTTCACCCCAAAGATCCGGTCCCCCGGCACAAACAGAGCAATGATGTGTATGCTGTTAAGTGCCAGGAGGACTGTGACCAATTATACATTGGGGAAACAAAACAGCCACCGGCCAAAAGGAGGGCCCAGCACAGAAGAGCAACATCATCAAGCAGAGGTTCTGCTATTTACACTCATCTGCAGGCCAGCAGTCACTTTTTTAGGGATAAAGATGTTCCTGGACAGAGCGGAACGTTGGTTTGAAAGGGAAGTAAAGGAAAGGATATTTGTGAAGAGAAACCGCCTGTCGTGAAACAAGGTGGTGGCTTCTGGGTCCAATTGTCCCCCTCCTACAATGCTGTTATTACAAGCATAACTCGGCCTTCTGGGAACAATAAGTGGCCATCAGAGAACTACTGATCAATTGGTAGCCTGGTGGTCCTATTTTGCATATGAACACCAGTTTTAATTGTCCCCGTTAAACTCGTTGATAATGGAACGGCACTGTTTAATAATCAGATTTACCTACAACTCTGCAGGCTGAGGATGTCTATCGGAGAAGGTACGAAACATTTGAACAAAGAAGAACCCGTTCACAGGACCTATCCAATTTATTTTATTGTATTTTTGTACCTGGATTATTGAGATACTCAGGGCATGTACTTTTATCTGAAAAGAGAACTTTTGACCATTGAGCAATAGTCCAGTTGTTTTTCTCCTTAGTACGGGTAAGATGCTTTTGACAATGTCTCCAGTTCCGGATAGGATTTATCTGTGTGCAGAGGCTCTTGAGTTGATATTTTTAGAATGTTTCTGTGCTAATCAATTGTAACATGCTTTGGGTGTTTGACTCGGGTATGTCAGTGAAGTCTGACCTCAGTCCTCTCCTTGTAAAGCTGAATGTATTTTATTTGTCAATCCTTGCAAGGCTGTGGTTACCCCTGTTGCTCCTGCTGTCTTTTCCTACCACACTTTTTCCTTCCACTCAACTTTCTATGAAAATGCTTGGATAGAGCACTCTGTGAACAACCAGCTTCTTAAGCAGTTACCTTCTGTGGCTCAACCTCATCGTGTAGATTGTGTCCACAACTGTCTAGTTGAGGATTATTTCAATAATCAATTAATCATGATTAATCCAATTAATTGTTTCAGCCCTAATTTAAACTAAATAAAACCAATGAGAAGGATTTTAACTTTAGACATTTCCCTTTTTCAGATTTCACGGGCAGATCCGGGTTCTAAACACACAATTGTCCGTAGAAAACATAACAATAAGGCGCTGGATAGTTTACACAAACATATACTGGATCTCTGTTGGTATACTTTACCAACAAACATATGCTGTATTCACAAATACTTTCTTGCCTAATGCTAATACTAAGAGAGATTACCAAGATCACAAATCCAGGACTGTAACCAGAGGTTCCTGGTGAGACATAAACTCTCTGAGGACAGTGGAGTCTTACAGTAGCCATTCACACAGTTTGCAAAGTGTGTCAGAATTCATTGAAGATGAGGTTTCTGTGAGTATTTACACATCTATGTGTGCACGTGTGAAGCCATACAATCTGCAATAATGAGCCCTGACGTGTCCCACACCCCTCAGTGCTGTGTGTGTCTATAGGCTCTTTCAGAGTGACAGTGTAGATTAGGGGTGTAATCCTTGTAGAGCTACAGGGAAATCTATCACTACCCAAGGCTCCAAGACACACATACTCACACATGACTCGTGACAGTGGAAATTAATTGAAATGTTAATGGAGATGAGAGTTCAGTTCTTAATTGCTCAGTGCTGGATTAGGAGAAGCTCGTTTATGAAGAGATATTAAATCAGTATTTGATGCGGTCTTCGCTGTAAAGCGATTCCAGGCATGCAGCGCTGATTATCTCGGTGCTCAATCCATGACTGGAACCCTCCAGTTTTTGTTACCAGGTAATGTTAGCATACTGAATCGTGCAACAATTAGTTAACAATATGTACTCAAAGAAAGTTTGCTGTATTTGTCTTTTTTTCGCCCTAAAATGAAACATCTGAGGTGGCAGAAAAAAATAAGAGCGGTGTTTTAGTTTTCCCGGATGTGTCGAGGAAAAACACTTAAAGGGAGGCTTTGATCTTAGTTTTAATTAGCTCCTATTCCCCTCTAGTATTCCTCTTTTCTGTATTTGCAAGAAAGAATATGAACAATGCTAACAACGACACTGCTTCTGCCTATATCAGCATTTTACTTAACTTTCCTTCTTAACTTGTTTTTTTTTCCTCTTTACTTCTCAAAGTGTGCCCTCTTTCCCTTAAAGTGCCACCATGTATAAGAGCAGCAACAAGAGGCTGAAGTTCTGCTTTGTTTTAAATTTAATTTAAAACAGAGTTCTCAAAAAAGCATTTTCTCTTTATACCTTTAATATGTACCAAATATACCAAGTGCATGACAAATTCATCATGTGGATGTCACTGAATCAATATTAATTTCAGGTCTTTCATGATGGAAAATCAATGAAAGCATCACTAAGAGGCTCCTTTGCATGTTGAGCACCTTGTCTCTGCGAGTGAATGGAGATGTGATGAGAGGTGAGGGAGCATCCACGGCGGTGCCAGCAGGGAGGCCCAAACTCACTCATTATCTCCCCTCAATTAGACCTTCTCGCTTCGCCACCCTGGGCCCACACATACTGTGTGTGTGTGTGTGTGTGTGTGTGTGTGTGTGTGTGTGTGTGTGTGTGTGTGTGTGTGTGTGTGTGTGTGTGTGTGTGTGTGTGTGTGTGTGTGTGTGCGCGCTCTCCCCCTTGCTGAGTTTATCATACAAACATCTCGGAAGTGTTTCCTCAGAAAAATCTCTCTCACTGATCACTTTGACATAATTGGACAGCCAGTCTGTTTTAAAACAAGTGTAATGTGCAAATAGTAATAGAAAGATTTAACGGGTGTTCAGGAAATAAAAGGCAGATAGAGCTAAAGTTCGGACCAGGGGGATTTATAGAAATGAATCCTGTTTGTTTTAAGTCTGTTTTTTTTTTTGTTTGTTTGTTTGTTTTGTACAGCAGTGTATGAATTTTACTATTGTTGACAGTGAAGAAAATGAATCAACCAGTTAGAAAAGGGGGTGCACAGTGGTAGTGGTAGTAAATACTGTTGCCTTGCACAACGAAGGTCCTGGATTCAATTCCCAGTCATTGCATTTCTGGGCTGAGTTTGCATGCTCGCCAATGCGCAGGTTTTGATGTGGCTCACCACCTGGGGCAGCATTCTTTCCAAAGCGTGGCATAAATTTACAAAAAAGAAAGAAAAACATATCTATCAGTCACACCCTAAATTAGTGTTTTATGGATTTTATGGAATTGTATTGTATATGTCCACTTTAACAAAGTGGCTGAAGTCGGTATCTGAGTCGAGATTCATGTTCGGTCCTAAATTAGCAGGGTCCTCTTTTTTTCATTATGGAATCTGGAGTGCATTTGATCATCTACTATTCAAAATCTAAAACAATTAAACTTATTTATGATGTTCCCGATGTTTGGATCTGCGATATTGAGTATTCCCGTGACAGTATGTACTGCAGATTCCAGATGTTTCGCCAGCATAAAGAAGCTGGGCAGGAAACGTGATGCTGCAGGTGTTGCTTGAACAAACTTAAAGAAAATCGCTGTTAAATTTTTCTGATATGTTTGCTTTACTTCTGAGCTCCTACCATGTGTATTTACACAGCTAATTGAAATATCTTATTTATTATTTAACAAGCTCTGTGTTTTCCTGGATGGATTTTTATGGGGATGAACCTGGCTGAAAACTGTTCCGTTTACCTTGCGGTTTGAAGATTTTATTTTGTATTTTCACCCAAGCGGATGTCTTTTACTTTGCCAAAGTGTCTTTCTTCCTGTCTGACTCATGGATTTCCCATCAAAATGCTGCATAGCTCCGACCAAGATAGAGCAGGGATCTACCATTGGTCGGAGCTACTGCCCAACCCCATTCATTTGAACCACATCTAATTGCTATGAAGCGTTTTCCGTCAGATCGGATGGATTGGATGGTTTGGTGTGTTTTGGCCTTTACCCAGGGCAAATATGTACACTCCAACTTCCTCCTGCAATCAGAAAACATGCATTTTAGGTTAACTGGCCACTCTTTATTAAGCTGAAGTGTGACTATGTGTGTGCATGCATGGTGGTTTGCCCTGTGTTTGTGTGTGTGTTAGTCTCTGTAATGGACTTTGGGCTGGGCACAGGCTGACTACTGGTGTCAAGGTATTACAAAGTTATAAAAATGACATTTTCAGAATCACCTAGACTTTACATACAGTAGCTCCTGAGAAAGTGCCAACAAACAAATGTGTGAGTGAATACAATAAGAAGATACAGTAGGTTATCCTTCCTGGAGAATCATACCAATCTACACCAAATGAATGTGTTATAATGTTTTTTTTTTTAACATAACGATATTCAACCAAAAATATCAGGAGCTGTTGTGTTATAACTAACTTCTATCACAATCCTTAAGTGTTTGAATTGGGGGTTTAACTTTTGTTCTTTCCTCGCTGTTTTGTTTTATGTTCTCTAGTTGCTGCCATTTTAGTTCATACATTTGTGGAATAGGTTCTTAGTTCATTCTTTGTAGATTTCGTATTCTGTTACATTTCTTCCATGTGTTTTTCTCTGTTAATTATGCTCCTACCCTCAGCTCATCTGTCTTCATTGCTCTCTGTTGTTCCTCATTTCTATCTGATTGTGCTCACCTGTTTCTGCATTACTTTTCTCCATGCGTTCCCTCTGTATTTAAGCATCCTGGTTTTCACTACTCATCGCTGGTTTGTTTAATTGATTTCATGTTTTCCATTGCTCTGCCTTATGACCTTATTGTCTACTTTATGGTTCGTCACTCTACATGTTCCCTATTGTTCTCTCCGTGTCTGTGTAACATTGCTTTTTTGAAGTCTTTTATTAAACCCTTGTTTTCATTAAGCTGCTTTGAAATTCCTGTCTATGTTTTGGTTGTGATAAAGCCTCACAAAACATGACAAGTCCACTTTCAACTTCTCCAAAACTTTCTCCCTGACCTGTTCGTTATGCTTCTTGGTCTTCATAATGGTTTTTGTTCCCCAGTGTTCTTTAACAAACCTCTGGGGACCTTCAGAGAACAGTCGTATTTTTACAGACGTTGAATTACGGTCCGCTTGACTCTATTTATGCTGATTAGGAGACTCATAAAGGCAAGGGTCAACACTGGATTGTGTTTAGAGTAATGGGTACAAAAAAAAAATGCTCACAACACGTTTCAGAAATGTATTTGTAAAAAAAGAATATAATTTTTCTTCCACTTCACACTGTGCTGCTATGTGTTTGTCCATACCTTACAATCCCATAAAATACAACAAAGTTCATCATTGTAAATCAACACATTGTGAAGATGTTCAAAATGTATAGGAAGTTTTGCAAGTCACTGTATTCACCAAAAGAGACTGATAGAAATGCACAATGATGCGGGAAATATTGATGACCCTGAGCTGAGCACTAACGAACATATTCAAGGTCTGGATTCATGTACCACTGTTGTCTGTTGGTGCCAATGCAATACAGTCAAATTAAATAAATTAGAATACACAATTCTGAAAGGCATGTTTGTCAAATTAAAAGAACCTTTTGGAAAAACACCAACATTTAAACCGGTATTAAACATATTTTTCATTAACTCCCCATTCCTGCATGAAACAATTTTCTTTTTTATTGGTCTAATGTAATATTTTACTCTTAAATGCTGTGTTTTTATTAGCTGGAGGTGGAGAAAAATCATAATGAAGTGAAAGAAAGGCTTTAAAACATAATAAGTCTGTGTTAATCTATATAAAATGTGTTTTCCTTGGTGAATTGAGTTACTGAAATGAATAAACTTCAATAATATTCTAATTATCGAATGCGTCTATGTGCCATTATTTGTGGTAGAGCAGGACCCAAGTACAGAGAGTGGCTGTCCAAGGAAATAATTTTTAATAATGAAAAAATAATAAAACTTACAGAATTGGTCAGACAGAACAGGCTATGAAGCCTGGACAGAAAGAGGCAAGGTGAAGACAGGCGAACGGACAAGGTAACGGAAGAATCCAGCGGTGAACAGTGAGAAAACAGGAGCTTAGAGACCGACGCAGGGATGGAAAATGACAAGGGAACCAGATGAGCTAATCAGAGGAAATGCGGAGCGGCTGTGGCAGAAGGAAAGCAGGGAAGTTGACTAATTAACACAAATAGAGCTGAACTGAGAATGCAGAACACAGGGGGAAAAACTAGGAAACTAAACACAAAGGTGAGAAGACTTAAATGAACACGAAACAACAAGGAAACAACAAGGAAACACTGAAAACGAAAAAAAAGAAAGGAATTAAAGAAGGAAGTCAGAAAACACAAAGCAACTTGTTGTGGATATAAGTAAGACAAAAAGAGTGAAAAGTATTCTGAAAAGTTTTGGCTCTGCATTAGTCCAGTTCCCTGTCCCCCGGTGGGACACTCTACCCCCCTGAGGGTCTGTTGTTTAGGGTTGCACAGCCACCTAGGCCTTGATGAATTTCTCCCCCGTCAACAAATTAAGAGCTGCTTTTGTTGCAGTGACAACAAGGCATCTCGGTCGCCATGGGGAGCACCATGAAGACCAGTGACAGAACTCCAGAATCCTCCTAATCATCCCCAGCTGTCAGGAAGCACCTGGCCTGACACCTCTGCTTAAAACCTGTCTCCCAGGCATAAGATAATTACAAGTGCCAGCAGAGGAAGAGAGAGAAGGCAGGGAGAGGGAGAGCCGCTGGAGTGGAGGGATAGAGAGAATTCTTTCTTATAAGTGGCTGTGTGAGGAATGGAGTGCTGGAGCTTTTCCAGACAAGTTGCCATTGAAGTAGAGGAAGTGTTCAAAGGCGGGAGAGGAGTTGAGAGTGGGGAGGTGTCTGGGGTGTCTCCCCTCTTTGCTACAGAGAAGGCTTGGGAGGGGGTCCCTAGATAGCGCTGTGGGGGACAGGTGAGGGACGGAGCTGTCAGTAGGCCCACACTCGGAGACATTTTAGAAGAGAGGGACTTTTTTTGACTGGCCAAGTACAAATGGCTCCACGGATTGCAGCACATCCTGGCGAAGGAAGGGGGAGGCGTTTTGTGGAAAAGTTACATTAAACTTATGCAGACTTGGTTCTGATTTGCAGTACATAGAGTTGCTGGGGTAAATAGAGTAATGTCTTGAAAAAAAAAAAAAAACAACAACAACATATTCACCAGATCCTACAAAAACAAACAGAAAACCCTCCCAGTGCTGACATCCCAAACTGACTCCCTGTTTCTGTGGCACAGCGCTCATGTCACACAGGCCCCTCACCAGAACCGGGCTGATTGCTAAGTGAGAAAATACTTGTTATATCAAAAACACTGAGCTGCTGAGGAAGAGCAGACCTCGCATTTTACCCGCGCTTGCACACACACTCTCTTGCGTTTCATTACAACCTGTCGTTTCTCTGGCGGTAGGGCCTGCCTTCAGAATAACGCTCCTGTCATCCCAGCCACAGGGGGCTAAATTATTCAAATGCTCTAATTCTTCTCTTCTTCCTCCCACCCATCCTTTATCTTTCCAGCACTCTGCCACTCATAATTTGTCTTTTCATTGTTGCCAACTTAGAGGCAATCCCTCCCATTAATGATGCCAACTGTTCTAAACGGCGCTGGAGCTGAGCTGAACGGAGGAGGAGGGAGACGTCAACGGGAGAGACGCTTCCCGCGAGCAGAGAGGACAATGCTCGGGATTTTACAGGCTGCTGTTCAGATATAAATGGATGATATACCGACTTCCACCCATCGCTCGCTCATGCCCTCCCACACGCTCTGATTGTTAAGCAGGTTTTGTTTTATTAACTGTTTTAAATGTACATATGTGGCTTTATTTGCCTGTCACGAGCGAGCATATTTGGGAGATTATGAAATATATCTACATCTGGTTGTTGTGCAGACAGTGTTCAGACGCATAAAACTCATGACTTTATTTTTTTTACGCAGAATCAATTAGATCATATACTTTTATGGTGCCGCCTTTTCCATTGGCAAGTCGTCCGAAAGCCACTTGCTTCTTTGTACTGGCTGAATGAAAAGTAAATAAAGCGGCCTGCGTCAGGAGGAACATTGATGATGCAGCGAAATGGCACTTAAAATATTATTATTGTCCTTTTATGTTTTCCCCAGAGAGCAGCTACACCTGCAGAAATATGCAGGAAATCACATTCGAAGCATCAATGTTGGAGATTGAGAAATATGTATTACATTCGCATCAACCGATGAACAGGAGAAATGAGGTCGATGTTTCATCTTTGTACCCGAAGCTGAATCTGCGTATTTAAAATTAAAATTGTTCACTTAAACCTGCCAGAAAAAAAGAGAAGATGTCTTCTGATTTTGTCAACTTTGATTAGGTTAAAGACTCTGATGCAGTTTATCCATCATGTTTATTTTGCGCATACTTTTTAAGGCTGACTTTCTTCTAAATAAATAACAAATTTCATGAATAAAAAGAAAAATCTGTCTATTGAAACTATGAATCGATAAGGAAATATTCTTATTAAACTGATAAAGTTCCAGCATCAAGCAATAGATTTTTTTAATTGAATACAATTCCCAAATACAATCTTTTTAGTTCATTTTTAGAAGGGTGTGTTATGTGCTAAACATAAATAAATAAATGATCCTCACAGAACGTTACTAGCAGCATTATAGATTGCACTCAGAACCACTCCTAGATACAAGCAGCTGAAATAAGCTTCCTACATAACTTAAGCCGTTCGGAGTCAGAGCCGGAGACAAGGGGAGGAGCTCTATACATCTCCACACATTAATTTGAGGTATCAAGTCTGGATGCCTTTTGGGCACCTTCCTTTGGAGGTGTTTTGGACATTTCCCACTTTGATAAGACCCTGGAGCCCAAACCCAAATCCACGAGAGGGTCGATATATCCCTTACTGTTTGAGTGTCCCTTCTAGACCACAAACTAGTCTCAAATAAGACGACGGGCGGACGGATGAGTGGATTTGTCAAGTCCAGTTTCAGATGTAAAATGTGTCATGTGTTAAATTGAAATTGTGCCCACAGCATGATGTCGCCACCACCGTACAACAAACTTTACCCAATAAAACTAAACGAAGATGTCTAGATGCACATTTAAAGCAGCCCAGGTTTGATCAGAACGAGGTGCAGCATGATTGAGAGACACAAAGACACACAGGGAAGTCCTAGACCGATAGGGAGGGAGGGAGCTGCAGAATAAATATTGATTGGTATGAAAAAGAAGGGTGAGAGACTGTGGGTAAGCTGTGTGATGGAACTGTGCTGCTATCTTAAATGAGGAATCCCTTATGAAGGTCGGGATTAACCAAATTTAATCCCTCATCAAACAGACAATAACAGTGCACCCTAATCCCCTCCCCCAGTTCTCAGATTAGCAGCGCTCCTACTCTGCTCCCATCTTGGCAGCGCAGAAGGGCCCGGCGCTGGCTGGCCCATTGAGCTCTCGTACAGAATGACCTCTGGATGAGACAGAAGGCATGCAAACAGCAAACCTGACTCTAATGCAGCAGATTCTGATCAAGTTTCTCCACATAAGCAGCAGTATGAAACCGTCAGCCAGGACGAGCTGCTAATTTGGGAGTGATTTAATTAGCTAAAATAAAAAAAAATAACAAATAAGGATAGCAGCATTTATAGAGCTATATCATTGATTAAAAAAAGTGTAATAAATAGCTGCAATTAATGTTAAGGAAACTCATAGAAGAAGGTTTCAGTCAAGAAACTTTTAGGAACATGGCTGTACTACAAAACCTGTAATTAGAGGTTGAGATAGTGGGTGTAATTACCTTGAAGATTTAGAACCCTGGAGTAAACAAATATGTTCATCAAGCAAATACAGGATTACTGCGTATATGCTCACTTTACTCCTTAACACGTCCGATTCAGGTGGGGAATGCAAAGCACAACATGAGGCAAGAGGCTGAGTGAGACGGAGGGAAACTGTGAAAATAAGAAGCGCGTCGGAACAAAAACTGCTGATGCGAGCGCTTCTGCGCCCGCTGGATAAGTTGTTTCTTTAGATAAAACATAAATAGGCTAAAGCTCATTTGGAATATACATGTATAGCGGGGAAGTATTTATTTTTTGTTCATGTTTATTTTTAGTTTGGATTTTCTAAAAGCATGACTCAAGATCAATTTTATTCCTGATGTTGATTTATACACGCTGAAGAATCTCGGGGTAATTTTTCAGTTTTATGTGTTCATATAATAATTTAACAAACTGCAACAACACATGATGAAAATAAGACCGCTGTTAACTTGCTTACTTTTGCTGATCAAGCCAGGCTCAAAAAAGTTTTGGAAATACAGCTGAAATTTTGATTGAAACATCTTTTGACTACTCTGGCTTAGTGCAAATGCTGAGTTTAAGCTTCTCTGTTAATTAAGGTAATTGTGATTGAAGTATGGCCTGTTTTAGTGTAGCCTTAAGGCAAACGGGGTTGCATTTTTGCAGCGCTTGCCTGATAGTTGAGTTGGTGGAGGTACAAAAACAACCTGAAATGCTGCAGGCACATGGAGACAGCTCCTGTGATGTCTGCTGACCTGTGGAGACCCTGTGTGTTTAGGTAAAGATGCGCAGAGATGATCAGACATATGTCTTAACAAAGACAGAGGACCTGTGAGACAGTGAAGATGGGACATGGCAGGATGCCTAAAAGTTTGTTTAGAAGCCAGAGAACAAGATTTATATGTCGAAATTAATTGGGAAATTAATTAATTGGGAGAAAGGTCTGTCGCGAACTTTACAGGAAAATTTCAGCTTCACCTTTATCCTACAGGTTATTACACCGGGAACACAACAATTATTAAGGTATAATGTTGAGAAACCAGATAGAGTTAATTTTCTTGGCTATATAATATATATATATATATATATATATATATATATATATATATATATATATATATATATATATATATATATATTTTTTTTTTTTTTTTTATGGAAACATAAAAAAAAATGTTTTTGCTATGACGTATTAAGGTAGAACTTATCAATATGTGTCGCTTATGTAACATGTTTCTTTTTTTTTCTTCCATAGTAAGTGATCAGTCACACAACAAATGCAAAACAGACAAGAGTTGCAAATATGAAAGACACTAAAACAAATGTAAGTCATTTCATTATTTCTCATCATTTATAAATTTTTTTTGTTGTCATTATCATACTGATTATTGTGGACTATTTAAAATAGGTTTTATTATGATAAAGTGTCTCAAATAGATCTCGATATAGTTATAAACATAATTTTCTACATCCTGGAGTTGTTTTCTGAATATCTGATTCTACTCAGTATCAGCCCTGCTTACAAAAAATCAAACAGGACTTTGTTAGAGTTCATAGTTTTGTGTCCATATCTTTAAAAAAAATGATATTCCTTGCAGCATCAGCCATGCTTGCCAAATATATAAACAACAAACTTTCTTTTTTCGCGTTCATGTCAGAATGTGTGTGTGTGTGTGTGTGTGTGTGTGTGTGTGTGTGTGTGTGTGTAATTGACCAATACTTACCAAAATGACCAAATGTTGTACTGCTGCCAAAAACAGTAAAGTGGCCCCCTCTGATATCAGTTATTAATATTTAACTGTCCGCTGTTAAAGTTTAAGGTGGCCGTGACTGAGCTGGAGAAAAAGAGGCTACTGACCTCACAACACCATAAACACTCCCACTAACGTGTGTGACAGCGTTACAGTGGGGATTAAAGTAGTGTGAAGCATGAGGCCATTGTGTGCAGATATAGGGTGTATGATCCGGAGATAGTGGCTTTATTTTTACATAATCTTGAGAGACGGACATTAAACCATAACATGCAGGGGATAATAAATATCTTTGGAGAAACGCTTCAATGTTGTGTTTCAGTGCTGCTGTAAAAAATGTTTTCGCAGCTTGTCCAACCTGTGTTCTCAGGCTGTAAGTCATAACCTCTGATTGTCGCATTTACTGCTGTCAGTCATTATGCAGCGAAACCTACTTGTGCAATTTCCTTTGTGGTAAAACCTCTGTGCATTTGTTTTTATATCTGTGAAATCACAGCAGGAAACAAATAAAAAAATATACAAATAATTGCGGTTGATATTCATTGCACAAGTATTAAAACATGCTTTGATATGAAATTGTGTATGAAAATGTATCATGTTTCTCAAAGTAAAGCTTCCAGAACTGCTGATCTTGATGTGTTTTTTTTTAAGGAATTTTAAATCTATTTTTATATTGAAATAAATAAATTTTAATTAAATAGTTGGTTTAGTCTTTTATTAAGTTCTTTGTGTGTGTTTTTTTTAAAGAGCCTGAAACATGACCTCCTGCAGACATTTTGAGGTAAATGAGTCAAAGCAAGGTGAACACAGGAGTAAACGCAATGTGAAATCCAGTGCTGTTTCGACTCTCCCATGAAGAAGTGCTAAAAAAGAATAGGTTGGTTGGCTAAAAGTGAGCATGAAAAATACCCCACCTCCACGGTGACCCACATCATCCATTATGTGTGGTGATTATGAGAATAGAACAGCCTTATGGGTAGCCTCAGTTCCAGGAAACAATAGCTCACTGTCAGACTGCATTTTAGCTGTAGGATGGTGAGCTTTGTTATGGTTCGATCACTGAGGCCTCACTTTGGCATCTCGGTAGCCATCTTTACTCTGAATGCAAGTGCAGCCATGACCCGTATAAGTTTATATTTGGAGAAATAAAGCAACAACTGTACGCTATTTGGCCATTCTCACAGGGGTAGCTGACAGAGTTTGTAATAGATATGGCCTTCACATGACACCCAGATTGAAAATAAGGTGTGTATTTTATTATGTGTTTTTTTTTTTTTTCCTCCACAGGGATTTTCATGCAGTATGCATTCATGCAAATAACAGTGTTCTTCTTTCAGAAATAATAGGAGAACCTAAATCTTTCCAAAATGACTCTTTATAATCAAATTTTCATGAATACAAATGCAGGCCAGGTTTCAGCGTGATTCTGCCCAGGAATTAAACTAAGTTGGCCCTGTTTATCTTAATAGCTGATCTCAGCCCAGTGGAGCTAGTATTAAGTCCGTCGGTTGGAGCACAGCACTCAATGCAATCACAGCTTTGCCTCCTCTAGCGTAGCTTACTCCGATGACCGGACTAGAATTAACACGTGCGTGGACATGCACGCACAAACACAGACGCAAGCCCCTACACCGGATGCCTCAGTGGATTTCAATATGATGTTTCTGCTTTGATATTATGAATATGATTATAGTGGGCTTATGATTAAGGCAGATTTTGTCTGAGAAAAACCCTTTTAAATCTACAACTATAAAATATATATTACAATAATATTTTTTTTTAAATTTCATATTAAGTGGAAAATGTTCTAATCATGGTTTCTATTTTATTTCAAATTGTACAGAGGGGGTAGGTCATATTTAATTAATTTACAGATTAAATCTTTAAACAAATCTTTAAGAAAAGAATACAAGATATTAAATCACTTTGATAATACATTTATTCTAAAAGATAATGTTATAATGAGGTGTCTGAGTGTGCACACAAAGCACTTTCCTCACTACTTGGTGACAAACAGGCTCGTTAAAACCCAAAGAATGTTCTTCCAAAAAGCATTTGTTTTCAAAAAAAGATTAGGACATTAAAAAAGACGACTTTGAATCACTTTGAATTGTCATTTATTGACTTTAATGTACTTATGGGCTATAACAATGTTACTTGGAAGGGTGTGTTGGGAATATAGGCCTCACCGATCTGAACCTGAGCAGAGTTTTGTTGAACGACTTTTGTGCAAGGCAGGAAATGTCCATTACAAACACCGTGTTCGAGCAAAAGGTGGTTTATTACTGCACTCGGTACCAGGCCACCTTGGGCCAAAGGTTGATGATCGAGTTTGTATTAGTAAGATCACAACTGCTCCGTTACGCCTTGGAAGAGAGGGGCAGAGCTGCCAACCAATCAACACAGAGTAAGTTTGATAAGAGAGGCTGCCTGACAGACCTGGTAAACCCAAATGTGGGATGAGCGTGAGCTGAGTGTCGGAGGAACTTGTCCAAGTGATCTTTAATTTATTTCAGTCTTTGTGTGTTTAGTGGATCTGGAGAAGGCCTACGACCATGTCGAGTATAGGGTATAGGGTATATGGGTGGCCTTTGAGAACTTTCCAGTCCCTGGATGCCCAAAGCAAGATCTGTGTCCACATTTTTGGCACAAAGTCAAGATGGTTCCCAGTACGTTTTAGTAAATAGAGCAAAGTTCATATCCATTTTTCAAATCAAGTCACTCTGATGGCTATTTAACACAACTTTAAGAATTAATTGTCCAAAATGTTACTGATTTTTATCTCTGCAAATTATCTTCGGATAGATGTTTGAACACAAACCTGTTGACGTTCTTTGTTCATTTTAAAGCTAATTTGGCCTCATTCCCAATTCCTTAACAAACCTTGGTTCTTACACATACATACTCACACTGAACTGTGATTGCACTGCGTCGCTTTATTTTCATCTGTTCCTGGTTACCTTTTTTTCTTTAGTTTGCTGGTTTTCCTTTTTTATTTTTACTTAGTGGTTTAGTTAAACATTACTAGACTAGTTAGTAATTCTTGCTTAAAAAAAATTAACTGGAGTTGAGGTATTTTGTTAAAATTTTGGTGAGAAGTTGTTGATGTTTGAATTCCGTATTTGTGTGCAGTACTTGCTGTTTGACAACACAAATTTTTATATTTTTTGAATCATAACAATTAATGAAGGGTGGTATTCATAAAACAACAACTAACAGAGACTAAGAGCTGTTTGGCTGCTAATTCCTGATCATCAGGTTGTGCCTTAACTTGGTAATTTTCATTAAAATTACCAACTTCAATAATAATTGGCCATGGCACTTATCATTAGCTATTCATAGCTCGACCCTCTCATTGTACAACAGCCCTACTGTTTTGTACTGTGCAAGAAAGAAAAAAAAGCAATAATGTGAATATTCAGATCTTGCTCAACAACAGAGAGAGTAATCCACTTAGCTTGGCCGCTACAGTGAAAATGTTCTGACGCACTACACAGTTTGTGTATGCAGGTGTCCACAGTGTCTGCATGATTCATCGAGTCAGTCTTTAGCGCAACCTTTACAGACCTTTAGCCTGTGCCTGTTGTGTGAAGTCCCTTGCTACATTTTGATGATTCATTTCTGATCTAACAGTGGTTATGTTTTCTGAGCTGATGTATCATCATAGGTACTTTTACAGAACCAATTAATTTTTTTGTAGAAATGCACAGAGGAATTGTCTGTTAACTAAAATTGGGCGATTTCACGTGTATGGACGCTGACCGGAAACAATAATTTCCAAACGCACAATGTGCACGTGCTACCAGGCTGTGCTGACAGCAACAGTTTTTGTTTAGAAGATGTTGTTAAGTGAGGAAGACTCAAAGTTAGCCAATAAGTCAGAGGAAGCGCAGAGATAAAGCACATTGTTTAAGAGGAAACTGTTTTCTGTGTATGTGGTTCATTCGGGCTGCCAGAGAGCAAAGACAACAGAACAGCTGAGCAAAGCACAGCAAACTTCCTCTGTTTTATGTTTTTGAGCCTTCAACCTCTCTGTCATGAAACATGGTGATTTTGAAAATACTGGAAAATCTCAGAGTTAACGTGAGGATCTATGTTCTCTTGGAAATGCACGCAAGGAGTCCGCTGTTTTAGCAATGGTAGCAGTGCTGACTATCCTAATCACTAATACGTACAAAATGAAGATAGTTTAAAATTTCTGCACAGTACGGATTTTGTCTTAATTTTAAAATATTAGAAAACCCCTGTTTAATTGTGACTGCTCTCTAACAATATTTATTTGAAAAAAGCTGTTCCAATGTCTTAGTCTATTTTAGCCCTTAAAGTGAAACCAGTCAAAGCTTTGCAAATCTTTGAGTGTAAAGCGTCTTTGAGTGTCCAAAACGCACTATATAAGCTTGATGTATTATTATTATTATTATTATTATTATTATTATTATTATTATTATTATTATTATTATTATTATTATTAAAGACTGGGGATCGTAGATCTGGCACAAAATTGTCATTGGTGCATCTCCTGTGTTTTGTATATAGCTTCCAGTCCTGAAGAGAAAGCACTGGTCCCCTTATTCTATTCTAGCACAAAGTGACTCAAAGTAACTGCCAGTGATAACTAGTAATTACATCCATTTAAAATGTGCATTATTTTACCCCTGCATTGAATAAACTAGTGAGGCAGAAAATTGTCCAGTTTTATCCTCTTCCTTTATAAACACATTTTTTCCCCCTAAAGGCTGCACTTATTTTTGACAGGTTTCATCCTTGAGTGAGGATAAACATTCTTGAGGAGTTTTTATGTTAATTGTTACTGTGACAGATGGACAGAAGAAGCCAAGCAGACAGGGGGGGGGGGGGGGGGGGGGGGATAGACACACATGCAGTCACAGTAAAGTACATCAGGCCAAATTAATCTCTCCAGTTCACCACGGTGGCTCTTACCCCAAGCCACTGAACTTTGACAGAGGATTCATCTTTTGAGCCCAAGACTTTTTGACTAAAAAATATTATTTTCACCACTTCCACAAAGAGAACATGATTTCCTGGTTGGAAATTTATTTGAATGGACTTGTGCTGTCTATTCACGGACAGAGGTTTCTCTTAATACCAGTCTGGCTCTGTCTGTATATGTGTGGACTTATTGTATGCATGTGGCACAAAGAGTGATAGGAGTCTTTAGAAAAGAGTGAAGCTCTCCACAGATTAGACCCCATTAGCATTTAAGGTACTGTCATAAATTCCTCCCAAAGTGGAGGGGAAAGGCAGGACAAATGAAGTAGGATTAATAGAGGAATGAGTCTGACCGATAGTGGGGATTGGGAGGCTGGGTCACCTTGGGATGGGGGGCAGGGTGGTAGATGTGCAATGGGAAGACTGGCAGAAGTAAAGGTAAGATGGACTTTGACTTACAAGGGAGACATTTGAAATGTTCTGAACAACTGAATGTTGATAAAAGAAGAATAAGCATGAAAGGTAATAGGTAAAAGATGAATATGTGACCTTAAAGTGTACAGGAACATGGACACAGTTGGTTAGGCCTCTAACCTTCGCTGCAGCTGACCTCCAGGCTGGTAATGAGGTGAAAGTCAGGAGACAGATAGCTAACTGCGCGCCGGGGGGGGGGAGGTGTCCGGGTTATCCAGTTTAAAAGTACAAATGTTCATGACTTTTATTGTTTAACATGATACACATTCTTATTCAACTCCTTTTCCAGCAACAAGAAGGAAATCTAATTTTAGTCAGTTCTACAAATGTTAAATTATTACAAAAATTGGAATAAATTGTAATACTTTGCGGCTAAAATATGTTATAGTTTTAAAAATCTTTTTGTGATTTATGTGTCCTGATAAACATTGAAGGATTTGAAGGAAAAGGCTACAAATCTATCTAGAGAGAATACTTTATTAAAAGCTTGTTAGACTGATGCTGTGACAGACTTTTGAAATTTACCATCTTGGCTTTAGAAAATCATGTTGAATTTTTTTGTTTAAATTGTCATATGAAATTGTAGATGGCATTTAAAAGAAATTGTTGACAGTAAAATGTACACTATTGCAAAAACAAAATCAACAAAAAACCCAACAAATCAAAAATTATTATTTAAAGGAAAATTGAAAAAAAAAAAAAAAAAATCAAGAAAAACAGTATTTGTAAATTTTGTTTCTCAATTGTAACCAGGCTCAAAATTTACCTTTCAAACATTAACAAAAAAGGACATGGACCAAGAAAAAAATGAAAACAGAATGCAAATTTCTGAAACTGACAGGCTAATCATCAGCTGATCTAAACGTTTAGACCAGAGCCCGAACAAAAACAGAACAAGAACAGTTAAAAAAAGGACTTATTAATGAGTAGCCTTAATAATAATAATAATAATAATAATAATAATAATAAATAATCATAATAAATAATGACATTTATTTCAGCGCCTTTCAAACACTCAAGGCACTGTACATGTAAACAATAAATTGGTAAAAGCAAATGTCGTCATCATTAAAGAACAACACAAACTCCACACAGGAAAGTGATATAACCCTATGAAAAGGCAATCTTGCACCGTGGTTCAGTTTTGTTTGAAACAAGTGTAAAGACCGGTATTGCAGATGTCAGGGGGATGAATTCTAGAGTGTGGGCGCAGAAACAAAACAGCCTCTGCTCCCCATGGGTGCTAAGAACGGGCTGAAGAACAACTAATGATGGTAGAAGAATATGGCGGAGGGAGTAGAAATTTGAAGTAAATCAGAAAGGTATGGAGGGGAGAGATTGTGAATAACTTTAAAAGTAAGTAGGAGGATTTTGAACTGAATTCTGAACTTCACATTGCTCTTGCTAATCACTTAAAAAATTTTAGACAACCTTGGTGTGAGTTTGTTCATATCTGTCATATCACCTGGACTGTGCAGGGTTGTGTGTGTGTGCGTGAGTGCGTGTGTGTGTGCATTACCTGCACTGATTGGAAGATGCGACTGGCAGGTGTGTCTGCGCACCTGTAGCTCGTTCAGGCTAACTAAGAGGAGTATAAAGAGGAATGCGTTCAAATGGCAGAAAATTCTCTCTGCCAGGGTGGTAATCAGGCCAGATTACTGTTTGTGGGTCTGTTGCACTCAGGTACCTTCGCTTACCTCCTGTGTTCTCCTTCCAGGAAGAAGCCGTCCCCCAGTCCAAAGCCTTACCTCTGGTTCGCAGTCGTCTGCCTCCTCACTCTCTGATGAACTTAACTCTGTAATCCAACAACAAATCTCCTTAGCGCTCCTCCACATACCATCCCTCACTCACCTGCCTGTCCACCCTCCGATGATTCATCGCTTCACCATCTCGCTTGTTTCTCTCCTGGAGTAAGAAAACGATTGTCATCAGAAACTGCTCCACACACCTGGAGGTGAGCATATCTGCAGGGGTCAACCCTGACCCCTGCAGATATGCTCACCTCTTCCTCTAGATTCTTGCCATCGCCGACAACAATAAGGCTCTCGCTCATATTGATCCTCCTCCCAGTAAACCAAACCCTGCCTCCTGTAATAACCATTTACCTCTCCTCCTCATTGCAGTCCCGAAAACCCACTCCTGAGTCAAGAAGAAACATTCCCTTTTCTTGCTGTATTAATAAATCATTTAAACCGTCTTCAGTTGCTTGTAGTTGTTGCTAGCACAAGGGTCTCAATAACAAATGCCATGACTTAGATGAGTTGAAACATAGTTACTTGGGCCAAAGGTGGCTACATGAAGTACATCCATAATCTGAAACTGCCATCTGTTTTTGCAAACCTTTGCTGCCATTTATCCTCAAATGCTTTAAGTGGGATTTAGATCAGACAAACATGCAGAATGCATCAACAGAGGACATTTATTGCTGTGGAAGAAATCCTTTCAGGCAGGCGTTCTGAACTGCAGCATTGTCCAGTTGATTTACACAAACACAAACTGGTGGTAGAATCAAGAGGGATGCCCTCTGCAACATCAAACTTTGGGAAATTCAGTGTGACGCTCCTGAACAACCAAAAACACAACTTTTCCATTAAATGAAAACTTGTATAAATCTTGATGGAGCTTCCTCCACTATAGATAAGATCCCCAGTGGGATTTTGTCTTGTAACGATTACTTACCTATTTTTATTCTTCAGGGAATAAGACTTTTCTCCCCCTTTCAGTGCCCCATCTTTGGACTTTTAGTTGCATTGGACAAAATCTGTCTTTGAAGATGTATTTTATTCTTTAAGACTTCACACAGTCGGCCTATTTGTTTATTGATTTATAATCAGGATCATTAAGGGCCTTAACTTGGGTCAAGAATCTTCCTGAATCTTCTGACATTTTGTGGGACCCTACCAATTCTCTACTTTAGAAACTTTTGAGATTTCCCACTTGACCTCTTTGACATCCCAAAACAATCAGAGATAAAAAATAAATAAATAAATAAATTTAACAATCCTGCCATGTTCAAGGACAGCAAGCCTTTTTTGCCTTTGCCATTAAGGGATCATGAAAGAGCAACTGCCTGACTTACTTAAATCAACATTCAACATTTTTAAGGTTAGTCTTATATTTATGACCAGGTGATTAAATGGAGTTTTCAATGCATTTACAACTTTGTTTCCTTTGTCTCTGGCTTCTGTTTCTCATTTTTTGCATTTGAACTTTCACTTTCAGCCTGGTCACTTGAAACTTTTTCTTTACCCTTAAGATTTTATTCAGGAATGTTGCTGAACTGAACTGTGTCGTTTAAAAGAAACAAACAGCAAAAAGATTGTATTTCAGTTAGTAAGGTTACATTAAAGCACAAGTAGTCAGAACTGGAATCGAACTTGGCTCCACATCACTGTGCTCTGTGCCAATTGCCAGCCCGTCTGACCTCCAAAGTGCCAGAAACATGCAGCGCATGACGCCGTGTTTTTGGAAGTCTGCACCACGTCTTTGGCTTGTTCAGTGCTGTTGTTTGTTTATATCAGAATAACACAAAGATGTTAATTTGCATTCCTACATACAAATCTGAAATAATAGTTCAGTCACATTTTGCCTTCTGGGGACTCTGGGGACTCTGGGTTCTATATTTGCTCACTTTTTGAGCCGTGTTAGGTCTCCAGTACAATCACCTTACTAAGGGGACTTTTTGTCCGCAACTGTAAAATTAGGGGTATTTCCAATTCTATTTGCGAGGATATCTATATCATAAAGAGTCATTCTAAGTAATTTTCTCTTTGTTTTAACTTCCAGAAAAGGCAGAAGTGAAATTATTTAAAGCACACAACATATTCATGTTCTGTACAGGGTTTGTCAAGGTAAGTTTAAACTTTATTTAGGTTGTCTCAAGTACTTTGTTTATGCTATTAATGAAGCAAATAGACTAGATGGTGAATCACTGATTTGCAGCATATCTGAGACAAACTTCTCCTCCTTCTCTGATCTGCTGTTTGAATTGACTTTCAACCAGCCAAGGAGGTGAGGGTGAGTGTCTGCCTTTATGCAGCTTAACTTCCAACCCTTACAGTAGCAGAGACAAGGTGACTTACAGGTAATCTATAAGAATAAGGAGCCAGGCAGGCGCCCTGGGCTTTTATTAGATCTCCAATACTTCCCAGCCCAAGTCCCAGCCTTGGCCCCAGATTGGCACTTGCTGGCTCCACCTAGAGGAGGGACTGTGTTGCAAATTACTCCAGTTGCTATGACATCCACCTGAAAACCATCTTTTCCTTAAGCTGGGCACATGTCTGCTTCTTCTCACATTTGCCCGAGGAGAAAGTAGGAATGCGAGAGAGGCTGAGAACAAGCGTGCGGGTCTATCTGTCAGAGCTTAAGGAGTTTTCTAACAGTATATTGACCTTGAGTGCTTGCCATTGATATCCAGTAACGCCTCCCAAACGGCACTGCGAACCCTGCCGAGCACCGCAGGACCCTGATTGGGAACAGATTTCCCAAATTCCGATAGCGTGCCTCCTGCCCAGGATGATGGATAGTCCTCCTGTATCCCATCAATCCTCACCTGCTGCTGAGGAGGTGACACCTGGGCCAGATTTATCATCATATACGACACAATGCTAAGCAGCCAATCAGGAACAGGTATACTAAACTGAGGCCCCTCCTTCCTGGAGGGCTCCATTATGTTTGAAAACAGATTTATTCCTGTGAAGTGACAAGAGGAGGGGAGATGTGTAGGGAAAGGAAGAACAGAGAAGGAAAGGACACGTGAATCTCTAAGATAAATAGAGGGTATGGTGAATAATGCTATAGCAGGTATTGCTGTAATAAATACTATGTATTGCACATCCATAGCGTTTTTAGAGTCACAAAAGACATAACAAGAGAATTGAATGAATTACTTTCATAATATTCAGGCAGGATTTACAATAAAATCCTTTTTAGGAATATATTGACAAAATGGAATTAGAAAATTACCTGAATATCTCTTTAAAGAATAACATACAGCAACCCTTTTATTCTAATGCACCTAAATAAAAAGTGGTAAAATGGCCTTCAGACGTCACCTGACCCGTGGCCCATGGGTACCCTGGGGAGGCTGCAAAGATCCACAGTTTATTAGATTATGATTCCACTGCGGGCCTTAATGCTTTTTTGCTCATGCTTTGTTGTTTTCAGTTTTTTTTTTTTCATTTTGATTACCATTCATGTCTGCTAAAGCACTTTGCATTGCCTTGTGTATGAGTGTCACTGTGCACAAAAGCTTGCATTGCCTCAATGTTTTGTTTTGTTTTGATGCAATACGTTTGTCATAATTTAACGTGATAGTTATTAGGCTCCAGTGTGAATAGTCTGCGGTCCTAAAGTGACCCACATACACTGGTGAAGAACTAATAGCAAGACCATTATTCTACAGGAGGCCTTGTCTGGCATCTGGAAGTAGAATCTGCGATTAGCTTGTAAGTAGGCTACTGATGTAAATGAAGGTGTGAATAAAAAGATGTAGGTAAAACCTATAACACCGACAGAACAACAATTGTTAAACACAGTAGCACTCACAACATCTGCCACGCTAGTCTTGTTGATGGTTTATCTTTGATCTGGCGGAAACATCAGATGAAATACAACATGACTGGGATTGCCTGGTAAGCAGATATTTATACCGTTTGGGACCACATACGAAAGTCTGGTTTGAAAAAAATCGGATTTCAGAAAGAAATTTAATATAGGTGTAAATTAGGCAAATAAGTGCGATTTGGGCCACATTTGCATGCAGTGTGAACATAAGTTTTGTCATTTCAAGAAAGAAATTTAGTTTACAATAAACCATGTGAAGGACACTGCAAAAACTTTGAAGAATGTACTCTTGTCTGTTGAGACTGTCTATATCAAGCTTTTTCAAGCCTTCAAAGTCAATTATAGGCATATATATGATATAATATTACATTTGGCATTGCAGAGTATTCATATGTTATAAAATATTAGGTGTTTTCTGGTGCTTTTTTCCAACCTAGAAGAAAGATGCTTGCCTTCACTGTGACACCGTCTCTCCCCATGTGGAGCTGTCCTAGAGCCCCTGCAGCACAGTATCAAAAAAAGGAGTTGCTGTTACTGTGCAGATTAGGTGCTAAAAGAGCCACTTTGTCTCAGCTTTGAGCAGAAATGCTTGCGCTCTGCCTCCCATCACCACTAGTTGGGCTAGTTGTTTAATGGGCAGGTGCGGCGCAGTCAAGGTAGGTACTTCTTGGCAGGGGCCGGTAATGACCTTTCTATGTAGACAAGTAAAGAACCACTTGTTTTCCAGTCTAGGGAGGGGCAGCTAAACAGAGAGCAGAATTCACAAGGATTACTCAGACATGCATGACTACAACAAAATACCATTTTGGGCATGATGAAGGAATAACATCAAAACATAACTAAAATATTAAAAAGTTGATTTTGCATGATATAGGGATTTTAATTTTTGACCGACATGCTAAATCCTATGTTACTGCTGAATACACCATCCTCACCTGTATGAAACGTGGAAGTGGCAGCAACATGCTGTGAGGATTTATATTTTTTCTGTAGGGACAGGGAAGCTTGTCAAGAAGATTGATTGAACAAGACAATAACCCAGGAAAAAGTCCTGGAAGAAAACCTGTTAGAAGCTTCAAAAGACCAGAGGCTGGTACCATTTGGTCATGCAGCTGGGCGAAAAACTATTTCACATCACACTTTTCAAACTTCATTTGTAAGTAAATGTCAAAGACATGCAGTTTTTTTCCTTCCCCTTCACAACAATGTACTATTTTGTGCTGCTCTAACAATAATTTTACAATAGAACACATTCATTTCAATTTAAAAAAAAGTGTAAAAAAAGAAATCATTAGAAAGTTAAAAGAGTGATTTGTAGGCTAAACACATAATTTAAATTAAATGTTTAAAAACTATTCTGTCAGTATCTCAGTTAGTTCTGTTTTATCTCTTAGATATGATCATGGAAGCAGAAAAAGCGATCACAGGACCATGAATGCGCTAATCCAATTAATATCCCCCTGTTCCTGCTACTGATTTTATGACTGGTTCAAAAGCTTCTGTCGGTTTCATGGCTGTGACAAGCCAAGTGTGAGCAATCCAGTACCTCACTTCGTTTCCTCCTCTCACCAGCTTTGGTGACCCTTAAAAAGTCAGGAGCCTCTTGGTGACAAAGGTTTCAACAGACTAGGAGGTCAACGACCTCCGATCACAAACTCTAAGGACCTTCCCAGAATAAGATCTGACAGATGTGATAATTGTGCTGTGCGGCCAGGAGTTCGCCTTACTTCAATTAACCTACAGTCCCCCACCACCACCCCACCCCCAACCACCCACCCACCCTGTCCCTCTCTTTTTTTTTTTTTGCCTCTTATGCTCCATAAACCCACTCGTCCTTTTCCATCCTTCCCTCCCTTTTACTTGGCGGAGCTGCTGCCGTTTTTCCAAGGCTCACCAGGCACAGTGCTTTAGCCCTGTGTAATCCTGCCAACCCTATTCCATTAGCCACGCGGACTAAAGAGCTTAACGACACAGCCCCATCACAGTAGAGGGGAGAGAGAAGGCAAAAAAAAAAAAACTTGCAAATTCCTCAGAATACATGGTTGATCAGCCAGTATTTACTTTTTCTCTCCACATGCTTTGCCATAGTGTTCCCTCCTCTGCTCCATCTCCATCTTGCTAAGGAGCCCAGAATGGATTAGAGATGGCATCAATGGGATGAAACGTATTACCAATCGATTTTGAGAGAGTCGTGCTTTGTTCTTTTGAGTGGAAAACTTTGGTTCTGGGCGTTGTGCCGATGCCAAATGGGGCTGATTTAGAGATGAAGTTGCATAGAGGAGGGACTCTTTCCATCCCTCGCTGTCTCTTTAGCTTTTTCCTCTGTCATATTATCCAAAACTACTGCTCATGTTTAATCAGTGGAGTCACAAAAAGCTGTTTTGTGGTTTAGCTGTATTGTCTGAGAGAAACATGTTGGATTTAAGAAGCTCTAAAGAAGCTTTGTACTGATCTGGGCAGAGAGGAGGATAAACAAGCAGATTGGGAGAAGCTTGATCAAAGTAAACTGTGATGGTTCAGGCTTGTTTCTTTCTCATTCACCTTGCACGTAATATGCAAAAGCACTATTTTAACAGTATTTAACAGATGTTTCCACAAGGGACCAAAAATCTATGATGCTCTTTCTTTTCCTTCAGTTTTTGCAGACTTAGAGAGTGTTTTGCAAAGATTTTAAACCCTTTGAAATGTTATTTACATTTTGTCAAATTGCATCCACAAACTTAGCACAAATTCATGACAAAGGTTATCTCCAGACACAAAGGAGATGTTCTATGCAGACATTTATAGTCAATTTAATCCAATCATGTGGATGGCTTTAAATAAATAACATACATCCCAATTCGATCCAAGTTCTAAAACAAAGCTCAGTGTGTTATATCCTTCAATAGCTGTGTCCAGAAAAGAGACACGGTTAAACACTGAAAGACATAAACCAATGTATCAACTATGGAAGGAGATCATTAAATTGTTGCCAGCCATAGCTCAGCTGATGCTCCCCTCCAGGGTGAAGTCAAGGCTAAACAGAACGGCAGGTCAGTAACTATTATGAAGACAGCAGACAAAGACAAAACACAAAGTTAGTGGCATCAGAAATGGCAGAAATGTATCTTGTTCTCTCCTTTTCCGCTCCTCTATTTTTTCACCTTTTCTCCCGTTTAGCATTTTGTCTCATCTTTTTGTCTTCTTTTTTTCTCTTCTCCCTTTCCGTTTTTGTGTCCATTGAGCATGAAATAGTCCCAGAATAAAATCTAATAAAGCTTTATGCATATAAATCAAGCAGAGCACTATAGCAAAAGCAATAATGCTCCACTTGTAAAAGTAAAATCTGTTGGGCTCTCTTTGGTATTAAAGGTACATAGCCACATCATATGCTTATAAAAAAGACCAAAAACCATTTGTTCATAATAAAATAAGGTTATATACACCAAGCCTCCATCTTAATAGTGTTTTGATGGTAATTTTTGAGCCAAAAAATAATTCACTCTCGGGCGCGATTAACAAATATAAAACAGATGTGGCAACATCTAGCGACAGTATCACAGAACTATCACAATGCCAGTTTGCTTCATTTATAAATGAATTGTAAATAATTGCAGACCAAGCCTGCCCCTCTGCAATACCTCGCAATAAATCGAAGACCAACCATTATTAATTAAATAAGCCTATTTAATAAATAATTAAATGAACAGCTGGTATAGCTTATGCTTCAGTGAACATCAACAGTCATACCGTATTCCCAGCGACATGCCAGGCTTTTCCCTCCTGGAATCATATTTTTCTGCATTTTTTGGACCATTCTGCATTGTTTTGCTGGGAGATGCTTATAGTCGTTTGCCACTTCTTTATTTTAACCTCTGCTGCGCATGCGCATGCAATTCTTAATGCTACACTGCCAGACAGGACACACACACACACAAATTACTTTCTGATATTTATGGTTCCATTTTATGAAAGTTGTAGGTCACTTTCCTGTGAGTGTGAGGGTAGTAAATCGAACTCACTTACATTTTAAATGTATTTCAAAACAGCCCAGATTAGTTTTAGTAACTAGAGTGTACGACACATTAATTGCTAAAAGAAATGCAAAAATAAAAAAAAAATTATACAGGCCAACAATTGTTGTCATTTTTTCCATATACTCTACAAAGTATGATCATCTTAAATAAGCAAATTAGACTATCTATATTTAGCCAATTTTAATAATTTTAATGCACCAAAGTCTGCATTTGAGTAAAGCTGTTAGACAGATGTGATCCTATTTACTATGAAATGAAAGCGAATGTAAAAAGTGGTTATTTAAAGACAAATGTCTTCTGGGGTAACTAACATTCAATTCAACAAACAATTGTACAATTTTAACTTGTTGTAATAATTTTGCCTTGATTAAAAATGAAAAGTTGCTATCTGCACCAGCCACCTGTGTTGGTCGGCCAAATCTTTCTTGAAATGCAGTAGGGAAGGCTGCACAATATCAGCACAGGAGCCGCAAACGGCCCCTGGGCCGCACTTTGGACATGCCTGCAATACAGGGAAGCTAAAATAGAAAAACTTTAACCTTAAAACTTTTTTAACAGAAATTGTGCTGCTTCTGAATCAGTTGAAGGCTTTTAAATGAATTTTTGGGTATTGCTGATTGTAAATAATTACCTTAGTGCAGCCTTGAAGTAACAAATTTATGGACTGGATTTTCTTCACCATTCTGTGAGAGAATATTTCTCTTTTGGCAATATTGCAGCTGTCAAAGAAAAACATCTTAAAAACCTAGTAACCATGTACTTTAATGATACACGGGTCCTAAAGATTTTAATCTTGCTGTAGAGCACTGTAAACAGCAAGAGGTGCCTTGACTAGCATACCTTCATTTCTCATGATGCCTGCTGCTTACGTTTTGAGTTGATACTGTGATTGGCTAAAACCAACCTTTGGTAGGCGGGCACTAGGTGTTGCTTCGCCCAATCAGCTCAGAGAGTTCTCCTGAATGTCCCTCCTTTCCCCAAATGGATTCAAATAGTCCCAGATTGATAATATGCAGAACTAGAGTGTTACACGTTATCAATCAGGCTGGCCAGGTTAAAGAATTAGAGGTCTGAAGTAGTTTGGACTAGAAGTTGTTTATCATTTACACAATATTAATAAAGGAGTGGCATCACTGACATCAGCCTTGACAGGTGCCTTTAGAAAGAGGGACCAGCAGGTTGTCAGCTAAGGGCAGAAGGTGTGTGGGACAGGGGCAGAGGCTGCTGCCATATTTCTTCATGAAGACGACAGTGACAGAGGAGCGACAAAACGAATGGCCTGTCAAAAGAAATGAGAACAAATAGCTCTTATGTTGCATGGAAAGAGGATTCTTCAAGCATCAAGACCTGTTTGGAGGCAGAATCAAGAACTCTGACTGCAACCAGCATGATTGGTAGAGAGTATGCCATGCCGGTGTCTTGAAAGGCCAACCAATTATGATAAGAATAAAAAATAACAAGGAATCTAAAAAGTAACTAAAAGCTTGGAAACTACCATTGTGAATTCAGTTGGTTTACAGAACGTACCAAAGTTTAGAACACTATTTGTTTAATCCTGTGAAAAGGACAAGAGATAATGATTTACACATTAATGGATCCCCTTAATATTAGTATATTGCAGGCCTCACTAAAAATACATTTTTTTTTTTTTTTTATCCCTGATGTTGCATCCATGGCAATATTGGAGACAGTACGCTTTCCAACTGTCTTATTTAATGCATGGCCTTGCAAAAGTTGAACTTTTTTTTTTTTACATTTAATTACAGTACAAAAAACTTCAATGCAATATACTAATAATTTAAATTATTAATATTTATGGTCTAGCCTGTTGCATTAGTTTTTCAGTTTCACTTTCTCTGTGACTTTGGGTTAAGCTCTCTGTACTGTCGCCAACAGGTGCAAATGCTCATCAAATGGCTGAAGGCGTTACAAGCAGCCAAGCAAGCTGCAGACACATGAACGATGGAGAAATCCCTGTTTATTTGAGGCATACGTGTGCATAACCACTCTTAACAGTCATCTTTATGAAATTTGAAAGCAGTCCTGAATCTGGTCTTTGTTATCCAGTCATCATAGTGGAAAAATGTTCAATGTGTGTAGACAAACAAACAAACCAACAACAAAAATAACAACACATAACTAAAAAACACTGCAAAAGAAAACTGCTGTAATCACAGAAGAGTACTAAAAGCAACAACAAGCAACAGAAAGCTGCAAACTTTCTGTAAAAAAACGGAAATGACCCAGACCACCAGGTCAGCTGGGCCTGGGACCAGATCCACAGTTAAAATGATGCCTGATAGAAAGTGGGAGGGAAGAAAGAAAGGGTATGTTTTACTTTATGTCTTTTTTTAAATAAGGCTTGCTAAAATATAGAATATCAACATTGCACAGGTAAAATTAGCATAACATACCTTGAAGATAATTGATGTATTTTTGTGTGGGTGTATCATTTAAAACCCAATAAAAAAACTGAAATGTATGGTTGTACTGTGACAAGCTGTGACAAAATGTCTTATTACAAACTGTCTGTACCACAACAGCTGTTAGTCACTGAACGCTGAAAATGTTCAACATTGTGTAGCAGAAAACTCTTGAAAACACACACACACACACACACACACACACACACACTATCCGCACTGTGAAGCATGGTGGTGGCAGCATCATGCTGTGGAGATGCTTCCCAGCAGGAAGGACAGAGAAGCTAGTCAATGTTGATATCATTTATCATGTCATTTTACAGGAAATCAACACTCCATGATCACATAGATGGTTCCTTCTGGTGGTATTTTGAGTCAGCCAGATCATGTGTTTTTCTATCAGTAATTGAATAAACCTTTATGTGCACTGACCATCCACGACTTAAAGGTATGGTGGACAATTTTTTCCGGCTTCAAGGTCCAGGGGGATCTTTTTATCTATTGGTTGCCCCACAAGCCAATCGATGTGATGTGTTCACCTAACGCCAATGTGTGTGATTGTTCCTTGTTGGTTTCCTCTTGCTGGCTGTGCATGCACACTTCTAGTGTTTGTGTTTCCAGCTAGCTTTGGTTTCAGCCGTTTATTGTAGCTCCACCTCTCTCACTGTATAGTTGGCTGAGAATCGCGAGAAGCAAATTGTCTTATGAATTTATGTAAATAAAAGGAATCTCTCAGAAGAAAGAAATAAGACCAGAGTGGATTTGAGAGATTCTTTCATGCAATTCCCCTGATGAGCAGAAGAGCAGGTAGGATAGTCCTTCGCATGCAGTTATTCAAAAAGAGACTTGGCCGTTTCTTCTTTGACAAGAATCCTCTTTATTTGTGAATTCAGCTATTTTGCAATGGTACCCCACCCAATTATTCTTTCTGCATTTCCTCCCTGTCTGCCTCTCAACGTCTTTTCTGTCTCACCATTAGCAGCTGCCACATGTTGAGGGGAGAGTAATCTGAACTATGCGTCCCAGGGGCCCTTTCTTTTACTTCTTGCTGTAGGAATAAGCGACCTATTGATTAGTTATCAGCGCGTAATTGGGCTGCGATCTCCCTCGCCCTCAGATATCCCCCAGATATATGACACTCTTGACAGTCTGAGAGGTGGGAGGGTGAGCTGAAGCGAGGAGTTCCTCCTCCCTGCCTGTCTGCCAACACTTTACTCAACAATATGTCTTCTTGACCACGTGGATGCCAGCTGCCACCCTCATCCCTCTCCCTGAAAAGGGACCTTCAAATTAATGCCAGGGAAAGATTATTCAGTCTTTTCAAATTACACAGCGAGTGAGAGGTCCAGCAGGATTTCATACTCCGCGTTAGCTCTGAGCATCCATTGCTTGCCATTTTCTAGTAGGAATAAAGTCTGAAATTGTAATCAGAGTTTTAAAATGAAAATGGTGCGGCTTACTGAGAAAGAAAGTTATAGAAGCTCAGAGCGAGTACACCATTCGCATATGTATAATTGCCTGTGAGGGATTTCAATACAAATTGAGGCTCAGGAAGCGGATAAGCAACAGGAAGGGTGTCTCTGCTCCTGTGTAAGCGTCCAAATCTACTGTGAGTGCGCAAAGAACCATGACTAACTCTTCCTAAGTCTGTTTGTGCGTTTTTAGGGAAAAGCTTGAAGATACTTCCCTCCCTTTTTCATCCGACTCCTTCTTGCTGTCATAACCTCTTCTCATAAGAGCGACATGTAATTTCAGTCGGAGTCTGAAGTATGTAAATTGCTTTCTGAATGCTCCCATGTTTTCCATCACCGTGAGGTGCTAATTGTGCCTGTGAGCTTGGTCAGAGAGGAGACGCAGGGAAGATGAGTCCCACTGGGTTCTTCAGGCAGACACACCATGCCAAGCCCCCCGTTTAGCAGCCAGATTAAAGCTTTTCCAAACCCACCCCCTGCCCCTTTGCTCCTCACATCTCTCCCTTAAAACCACATCTGATAAACATCTCATTTTCACACTCAATATTGCCATAATCAAAAGTCTACCAGTTACACGAGGATTGTTCATCATCCCTCTTCCGTCCTCCTGTAGTCCTGTAACGATCAAACTCCTTTCCCTGCGCTCTCCTCCCCTGCTCTCCCTTCCGAGAAGCCGCCATCCCCCAGTGGAAGTGCGTTTGTCTCGTGGCATAAATCTAGTGGAGATATAAAGGATTGTTGTATGACGCCATGGTGTTCTGTGGATCGTATTGTCTCTGCATCTTCTTCTGTGACAAAGTGCAGAATAACGCAGAGGGATGCGACTTTAGTTTGCCTCCCGCTTACCTGGCAAATCATTCTTCAATTTCTGGGGAACAGATGAGGAAATTATCACAGGGAGGGATAAATTAATATTTTCATAAATCTGTAGTAATCTTAAATCAAACTGTACAAAGACACTTGTGTTTCGTTCTTTTGGTTTAAACTTTTAATGTCTCCAGAGTAATAGAAGATTAGAATTTTCCCAAAGAAACTTCGGTCATGTGGACTGTGGTGGTTTTAACACTTATTATCGTTATTTATTTTTTTCTGTAACAACAGTTTCTCTCACATTTCTTGGAAAAGTCATATCTATTGACTCAGCTGAGTACACTTTACCACTATTACCAATTTTTTTTCCTATTGTTTTCTTTAAACAGAGTAATTTGAAATTATTTATGTTTTTAATTCATATATTGACAAAGTGTAAACAATTGAAGAGTGAAAAATAATTCTGGTGTTTATATATTTCCAAGTATCTTGTTTATGAGGCTGGAAATCATTATTCTCTCAACTAAACAGGTACATTTCCATGACTCGCATACAAAGATTTAAAAACAAAAAAAAGCAAAATGCTGCATTTTCACCTCTGAAAATCAGCCTGATTTGTTTCCACAGCTGTCTAATTATAGACCCAATGAAATAAATCTTAATTTTGTTTTTAGTTTCTGGTATTTTTATTTTACAGAATATTCAGGCAACTCATCAAAAAAAGTAAATAATAGCACATTTCAAAACATATTTTTAGAAAACTTGCAATGCATGAACAGGTGTGTATAATAAAAGACATTTATTTATAATCAACTAAGAAAGGCTTTGTTTATTCACATAACATTTTTTACATAAAATAAATATTTACTTCTCTTTCTTTTGTTTTTATTTTACTTACCATGACAATAATCATTCCAACTTTTTCCGCTATCACTAATTATGTTAAACAAATCTCATTGTACTACTAAATAACAAAGTCTAAGTTGCATTAAACAAAATAACAATCACATCAACAGAAATAATTGTTACTCTTTATAAGCGGATTAAATTAATCACACAACATCTGAGCCAAAGCATCACTTTGGCATAGTCCCTTGGACTTGAGACAAAGCCGGCTGTGTATTCTTAGTGTGCCTGCATGTGTGCCATGAAGAGATGAAGGTGCGGCAGAAGGAGGAGGTATGGGAGGATAAACAGGGGTAAGATCCAGCGTACCTCCTTACTGCAAGATGGTGCAGTCGGACTCTGACTAATGGGGAAACCCTTTATGTATATGAGTCACATTAATAACAGCACAGAGTGGACAATATGGACATTAATAACAGTGTTCAGTTGCAGAGAGCATATAGCGCACTACATACACCGGCTACATCAATAACAACTCATAACTTCCACTGCAGCATGAATCATTATGCCACATGGACACTGGGAGTCATGCAAGCAAGCACAGTGTTTGAGCGTGCTCCTAAAAATAGGAAATGACAGCCATTAGCTAAGAAATGCAAGAATTGCCCATATGTGCCTGTCTGCATGTATGGTAGACTATTATAAAGCTGTAGCTTTGGGGAGAAACAAATATCTTGTTTTTATTGCGTTGACAGTTTTGAATTCTTCCACAGGCTCCTCTACATGCTGGGTGATGCACCTGGGGACAGTTAATGAAACCAATAATGTAGCAGTTTGTGTTTAATGAAAGAAAATGGGTTCAGGTACTGAACATTCCCACTCAATTTCACCGTACCTGTGTGTTACCCCGACTAAATAAACAGAAAACAAGTGTCACATCCACTGTCACCATCTTCTCACTGCTGCAGTACTTCACAGAAGAAGAAAAAAATCAACAACCACTTTTCGCAATTGTTTATATTACCCCATGTTGATCGGAGAGCAAATGAGCGTACTTAGACAATGGTTGGAGTGTCCACCTGCTGGGAAAGACAATATAAGAAGATGCAGAACGGGAAGCTTCACACATGCAAGTCTGCCTACTGTAGCCAATTATCCAGTGGATGAGAGGGGGTGTCACATCCCACTTCTGTAATCAGATTGAGTCATTGCATTCAGAATCATGTGTTATCTGTAATTCAATTACAAATAATTAGTTTTGAGTGTTGTAACTTGAAAATGTATTATTCTCAAACAGAGAAGATTGATTTGAGCATATACAATAAAAGATCTAACAAAGGGCCCCTGAATATTCTTTGTAGTATTTTATGTAAAACTTGCAGTAATTTGAAGGTTCCAAATATCAATCTGAACAAATCCAATTTGAGGTTCCTCAGAGCTCCCTTATTGATCTTTTTAAATTCAACATCAGTGTGCACTCTTATTTTTGATTATGGAGTACTACAACATCTCTCATCATGCATATATTGATGACACCCCGCTTTCTATTTCTATGACAACAAATTAAAGAATCATTGTTTCTATGGTATCAGTGAGTGACTATATCAGAATTTCCTCCAGCTTAAAGGCATAGTGGACGCTCTTCTTTCAGCTTTGAGTCCCGGGGGGACCATCGTATCTATTGGTTGTCTCACATGCCAATTATTATGATGTGCTCACGTAACACCAATGTGCATGCACGTTCCTTCCCTGTTTCCTCTTGCTGGCTGCTTGTGCACACTTCTAGTGTTTATGTATCCAGTAAACTTCAGTTTCAGCCGTAGATCCACTGCTTTCACCGTATACTTTAAAAATGGCTGAGAGTCACAAGAAGCAAACTGTTTTAAAACGTTTATGAGAAGAAGAAGAATAATGCCTCAGAAGACAAAAATAAGACCAGAATGTATTTGGGAAATTCTTTCACACGACCTCCCTTAGGAGCAGGTAAAATGGTCTTGTGGTTGCTCAATTAATTAAAAAGGGAATTGGGTGTTTCTTACCTACATTTCTGGAAGAATCATGCACTATGCCTTTAATTCAGAAAGGGCAGTCAAAAAGTAATTGTTTGGTCCCAAAATTTCAGGCTTGGGTAACAGCAGTTAATGCAATTCTATGGAGCCAAAAACTATTGAATCTCATTGTAGAATGGGACCTACATTTTGACATCTACTTGAGGTTTATTACTAAATCAGTATAATATGATTTTTAAAATATTTTCAGAATGAAAAATATTATGTCCAATAAATACTTACCATGCCTTATTATGCTTTAACCAGTAGGTTTGTATATTGTAATGGTGCCTTTAGCGAACTTTGTAAAATATCAATCGGGCTGCTGCAGGCGATGCAAAATAGTGCTACTAGAGAGAGTCCTAGCCATCTGCATCCTGACTATTCACTGTTCCTAGGCCCAGAACCTAACAAGGACAGAAAACCTTTGATTGCTATAGGCTCTTACTGTTACCCTTACTCTTTAGTTCAGTTTTCTTATAAACAGAGTTGCTACGC
The DNA here is from genome assembly GCF_011125445.2 of Fundulus heteroclitus. NCBI lineage: Eukaryota > Metazoa > Chordata > Actinopteri > Cyprinodontiformes > Fundulidae > Fundulus > Fundulus heteroclitus. The sequence continues at coordinate 510,764 of NW_023397395.1, read as the reverse complement.
AGTCTTAAAAAGAATGGAAATGTCCAGAATATGATCTCAGTATTTGTTCCAGGTCTGGATAAGTATGGAAAAAGAAAATTAATAAATGGAAAAGAGTTTGTATTTTAAGACTTTAGCATATTTTACATTGTCTAAATTACATGGCCTTCTTTGAGTCATACCTCCCTTACTTCCTTATTTACAACCTTCTTAAATATCCTTGCTTGTGTCTTATCTTCCCCTGTTTCCTCTCACGTGTCCTACCTCCCTCTCTCCCTCATGCCCTTCTTGGTACTCTACATCCTTCGTTTCCTTGTGTCCTACCTCCTCTTATTTCCTTAACCCTTTAATCCTTCCTATACTCCGGCCTTCTGGCTTTCCTACTGTCATTACTTCCTTCCTTGTGTCCCTCCTTGTATCTGTCCGCCCATCCTTCCTTCCCTAGTGTCATTTCTTGCTTCCATAAATGATTCCTTACTTGTGTCAATCCATCCTTGATTTTCCCAGTTTCTGGATTTACTGGTTCAATATCTGAATCCTGCAAACTGTATCAATATCTTCCAAAATTAATAGTGAACTTGTATCGACAAAAATGACATGATTTGTATGAAATTTATTGTGTAATTTTATAATCTTTGATACATTTCCTTTTTTTAGTATGATTTTCTTTGTTTGAATTATGTTGCATATATGAATGGTGCTGTACTAATAAGCTTGCCTTGCCTTTCCTGTTTCCTGTTGGCTGCTTGGCCAAAAACAGCCCTTTCAAACCATGTTGAAGCAGTTCTTTGATGTCTTAGCTTGCTATGTGATTCTATACTCTTTTTACTTCCCGCATTAAAAGTCTGCCAAATAAAGGTGCAGTGCTGTTCTCCGTGCTCCTTTCTTTGTAATAGCTTCTCACGGTTCCTCATTCCATTACAAAAGATACAACAGTTAGTTAAGACCCCACGAAACATTTCATTTCCTCTCCTTCTAATTAAATGTGTCTCCGATGAGCCCACTGAGCCCACTCGTCTGGTTGTCCTCCATTTGGAGTGCCACCAGAGTTTAATATATGGCATTAAACAGGGATTGAGGATGAAAATGAAGCCCACCTCCCATTGGGAATGTAATTGATGATTATGAAGCATAATCTTAGTAATTCAGAAATCCTTTAGTTCCTGCCATTTTATTTAACTCGCTGTCTGTTAAACATGGTCACACTTTTAGCTATTTTTGGCACACTTGGGGAATTTAATAGTCTGAGTCTAGTTTTAAAGGGAAATCTTGCAAATATGTAAATAAAGCAATTTTTTTCCAACATAAAACATATATTTCATATGGCACAGTGCTTATATAATTTTTCACTCCCACAAAATGTGATTTGGGGTAAAAACACCAGAATTCCCTCCAAAAGACAGACAGATTAACAATTTTCCAGTGGATTAAACAACACGTCTCCATTGGTGCAATTCTATGAAACCTCAGGTATGAACGAGGTCTTAATAAACTGGGAGGAAAAATTAAAGGTTGCTTGCAAGATGCACACAATGATGATATTTTTTTAATAAATGCAACAATTAGCAAAGTCATTGCACCAGTAAATCAAAAGAAAGTCATAAAGCATGGGGGATTATTAACCACTGTCCTCTTGGGGTTAAACTGCAAAAGGTCACACACCAGCTCATTTCAACCATGCAGTGGCTGGGCTTTAAAGATGCTCTTTACAGTATGCATTTATTGAAGCAACACTGGTATTTATCACACAGAAGATAAGAGGATCCATTTAAAGGAGTGTAGTCTCCCAGTGGGCAGACTTTTGATTCAAAGAAAGCTTTCAAATTGGCTTTTATCTGTATTAATTTCTTAGAGAAACAAGCTGCACTTGTGCAGCTCTGTATGCATTTATGTAACTTAGGGTACTTAACTATGGCTTCATATTATCTCCAAATGCTCTTAGCTCTCCTCTGTACAAACATCGTGTAAGCGGGCATCCTTCTGCTGGAAGATCATGCTAAGTGCATCCCAGTATGCACAAATATATATGCTCAATACAATAAAGACGACAGTAAACTTAAAGGCAGCCTACCGTCCTGAAACTCCAAAGGGAGACCGAATGAGTTGTATGCAGGACTATTAGCCCACAGTAACGCAGTTGATGCATTGGCTCTAGACTCCGCTTGTTAACCCAGGAGACGCCAAGCAGATAAATCCCGATTTAAGAGATCTGGAAACCACAGAGCTCACACAGTATGTAATATCTGCTGTTGCATGACCTAATGTAGGTATAAACATGCTAATCAAGGCCAGCCCAAGACATAACTGGGCAAAACGGCCGCTTTGGCCCAAAGCCATTCAGACTTGTCCCAAAGGTCAGGTTTAGAAATGTAATTTTTTGCATGAGTGAGGCTTAAATTGTATTTGTGGAATACAAAGGTTGTGATTCTTGATTTTTGGACGCTTATGGGTAAATAAGTATAGTCAGGATGTAAAGACTCTTTCTGAGTAGATTTTCTTCTGTTTGACAGGCTAATATTTAAGGAATCTGTAAGCTATTTTAGACTCCACCTTTCTATGTGCTACATGGCACCTGTTGACACATTATGCATAAATGTTTTTTTATATAATGTGTTAAAAGCAGAACAAATGTGGAAAATCTATATTTGAGTGAGTTTGACACAGGCCAAACTTTGATGGCTAGACAATCGGGGCAGACCATCAAAGCTGCATATCTAGTGGGATGTTCCCGGTCTGCAGGGGTCAGTATCTATGAATGTGTCCCCAGGAAGCTGCTGTGGTTAATCATGAACAGGGCTATGGACCACCAAGACAAGCCAGAAAGGCTTATTGATGGACATGAAGAGCAAAAGCTGGCACGTATGGTCAGATTCAACGTACAAGTCACTGCAGCTCGAATTTCTGAAGAAGTTCAAGTTGGTATTGACAAAAAGGGTCTCAGGATCCAAAGTACATTATATCCAGCAGCATATAGCGCTGATGTGTTATGCTTGGACCATTCACCTCTCATTCAGACCTGCACTGCATTTCCAAAAGAGTATAAACCAAACATGAGCAACAGCAGCAGGGTGGCTGGTGCCAATCTCCAGCGGTCAGTTTACAGGAGGCGGAGAACACCCCGGACAGGTCGCCATTCCATCACCGGGGAACAAAGATACAAACTGGAAATATTGGGAATATTCAACCCGTAAGAAATTGTTAGCCTTCTCCCACCACCAATCTCTATTCTGGTAGTTTAAATTGGATCCAAATAGCGTTAACTCCCTAACATGACAATTATTTGTTCTGGAACGTTACCCTACTAGTAATGTGGTTAGGCCCTGGTTCCTGTACTTTTAAAAGAATGGCCCCCCAATCATTAGTTTTGTTACTGGAAAAGTTTTCCTGGTGCGGAAATGCATCTTTTCTTCTGATTTAGCGTGTTCCCCTGCAACAGTATTTGCCATATAAAAACGTCAAACCCCTCATAATCTCATCATGAGGAAACACTGAGGTCATGGTATTTAAAGACCAGATTACTCAAGGTATGCACAAAGCATGACCATCCTAAAAACAGATCTATCAGCCTTACATTCCCTTTCAATTTCTCAAAAGTTGCTGCCAGTCAGCAACAATGTGCCGCAGCATCAGATGAGAAATTAAATCCAGCTAATATTTATTCAAAGGCATCTGAGGGGGCTTGTGTTTGTGTGTTCTAATGAATAAAACACAATGTTTATCCTCCCTGTTTAACATTAAGTCCCCATGAACAGTCACAGGGACCAGGAGAATATTTACTTGTGTTTAGGACACCAGGGAGTTGGATTATCTGCTGGCGGCTTTGTAGTTTTCTGAAGCTTCCCCCTGTGTGACATGATCCAGAGAGAGCGCTCTTATTTACTCACAGGTCCTGTGAGTATAGCCCTGCTTATTGTTTGTTCTTATGTGGCACTCCTCCCGAGGAGTGTGCTCCAGTGGAGACAGACAGAAAGAGAGACACACTAACGCTGTGATCATAATGTTGGATTGGGACGATGGAGTCCAGGAGGACAGACGGGAAGGTGTTGTCAGAACAGACTGCTCTGTTAGAAAGATGGGGCTTTATATTGACACGGGACATGTGAAGTGTGGAAGGGTTTTTTTTTTTTTTTTTTTTTTTTTTTTTTTTGCAGGACCCGTGAAGGAAATTCTCATTTATACCGAAAGGTGGCGACATTGGGTTTTTAAAACCGTGCAATTGAATCCGACCAACCCCGTGGCGTGCTGGTTTCAAACACTCAACTCTCTTCACATTAATACCGTATCTGATGCCGTTTAGTTCATGGTGAAATAAACAATGAATCTACCATTTAAACATAGAGGTGAGTAAAGTCGATTAAAACTCCTGATGACACTTTGAATTACACAAAACGCCCGGTTTAGAGATGAAGGGTGGGAACTAGTTTGTCATTGACTTAGCAATTAACAATATTCCAACAAAATATCATATTTGCATACAAAATCCCCAGCATGCAAGCTATGTGACAAAAGGGTTAATAAAGTCTGGCTTCTCAGAAGGTAGTGCTTCAGTAAAAAGCTTAACTGTACTCCTGGTGCATTTTTATTCTGTTATACTTTGTGTTGGGTGTTGCAAAATTAAAGTATTTGTGGCAGTTACGGTAAATAATGAGCATCCCATTTTGAAAATTTACATTGTAATCTTCATGATTTTTGTACTCAAATTTCTTTTTCTGTTTAAAACGACAAAAAAAGATGAGTGCTAATTTTCTAAAATCAGCCCCTCGATAGATTTGGACAGTTAAAAAAAACTTTTTCTTCTATTATGCTAATTAAGTCAGTGGACCGGGCGTGCTCATTGGCTGGGTCTCAGTCAATTTCATATTTCAGTCCTGACGTCAGGACGCCTATAAAACTAAGCAATGGTTTTTAACTCGTCGGCTGACTGATCTCTTTGAAAAAAAAAAAAAATCTATCAATCCTTGGGTGGAGTTTTTTTTTCCCCTACCATCCTCCACAAGGCAACTATTTGGCCGGGACACATACGTGAACCTCCTCAAATTGGCGCACTAATCCTAAAAGGAGCCATGAAGTGTTAAACGGTAGAAACAGAGAGAGCGGCGCTCAGACACCCGCACGCTGGGAGAGAGGGAGGAAACAGCGCTGCTCCAATGCGTCTGTGCAACACAGACTGAAGAGAGAGAGAGAGAGAAAAAACTTATCGACTCACAAAACCAGAACCTGCGCAGCGCAATTAATGCGAGAGAACTCACTTTTCCTTCTGTTTTGAAGAAAATAAATAAAGAAATCAAGCTGGCTCAGTGCGTGTCTCAGCAGCCTACTTTGACAGGTGCTCCTCACCCCCTTTGGAGGACTGTCAACAGCAAGAGGATGGCATCAGAGCTGGCAATGAGCAACTCCGACCTGCCCACCAGTCCCCTGGCCATGGAATATGTTAATGACTTCGATCTGATGAAGTTTGAAGTGAAAAAGGAGCCGGTGGAGCCCGATCGCACCATCAACCAGTGCAGCCGCCTGGTCGCCGGGGGATCCCTATCTTCCACCCCGATGAGCACGCCTTGCAGCTCGGTTCCCCCTTCTCCAAGCTTCTCGGCGCCCAGTCCGGGATCAGGGAGCGAACAGAAGACGCACTTGGAGGATTTCTACTGGATGACCGGGTACCAGCAGCAGCTGAACCCCGAGGCTCTGGGCTTTAGCCCAGAGGACGCCGTAGAGGCGCTGATCAGCAGCAGTCACCAGCTCCAAACCTTCGACGGCTATGCCAGAGGGCAGCAGTTCGGCGGAGCAGCCGGGGCAGGAGGCGCCATGGCCGGGGAGGAGATGGGATCAGCGGCCGCCGTGGTATCCGCGGTCATCGCCGCTGCGGCAGCCCAGAACGGGGCTCCCCACCACCACCACCATCACCACCACCACCACCACGCAGGGGCACACCATCCCTCCTCCGGGTCCCAGTCCGGCGGTGGCGCGGGGGGCAACCACCAGCACATGCGCCTGGAGGAGCGCTTCTCGGACGAGCAGCTGGTCACCATGTCGGTGCGGGAACTGAACCGGCAGCTCCGGGGAGTCAGCAAGGAAGAGGTGATCCGTCTGAAACAGAAGAGGAGGACGCTAAAGAACAGAGGCTACGCGCAGTCCTGTCGGTACAAGCGCGTCCAGCAGCGGCACGTCCTGGAGGGGGAGAAGACGCAGCTCATGCAGCAGGTGGACCACCTCAAGCAGGAGATCTCCCGGCTGGCCAGGGAGAGGGACGCCTACAAGGAGAAATACGAGAAGCTGATCAGCACCGGCTTCAGAGAAAACGGAGGCTCCAGCAGCGACAACAACCCTTCATCTCCGGAGTTTTTCATGTGAGTGTCGGCGCTGAAAAAAGTTTGTAATAGGTGAACTTCACATTGAAACACAAAGAGAGAAAAAAAAACTTATAGTTTGCGCGCAACTTAAAAGACAGTTGTGTGTGTTTGATAGCTGATCGTTAAATATCCTTAAGTTCAAAGCAAACCAAAAAAAAAAAAAAAAAAAGAAACTGTTCTCTGTCATTTCAACGGCATTTTCATCTCAAAGCGAGAGGATTTTGTTTTATTTTATTTTATTATCTTTAAAAGACATCATAAATAAACAGGCTCCACGCATTCTTTAAGGATCCAAGTCCGCCTCTTAATGTTTGTCCCCAGACATTTTTTTTTGCGTAAAGAAGCTGCCCAAAGCCTCTTTCTGCGCCGCATCCAAATTTGTTGAGTGGAGAGAAAAAGAAAGCCTAATTCTCCAGGCTCAGCAGCTTTATTGTATGTGTATTTTAAATGTATTTACATACAGTAAGTAATATCATTGTCACTTCACCCATTTGAATTGTTTTGTGAAAAATATCCAAACTCTGCCACATCAGAAGTTTGGAGACTGTTGTGAGAAAGTGAAACCATGCATGCTGGCCATGTACGGATGCTCTTTTAATTGTTCTTTTTCGTGTTTTATATTTTTTCTTTTGCTTTTTGGGAACTTGTGTGTAATTGTTGTTGTGTATCATGACTGCATTGTTCAGCTCCATTAATTAATATTTAAAGCTGATTGCGGCCAAGACTTTGGCTTGTGTTGGAACCACGTGGAGTATATGACGGGAAGGCAACTTTGTACTCAGTATTGATTTATACTAAAGCCCCAACAGAAAACACACAGGGACTCTTTTGAATCGGCAATTCTTTTCTGATTAACTAAAAGATCAAAAGTATTAATCAACAGGTGGGACTGATAATAAAATACCAAACTGGGCAATATATGAGTTGCTTTAATTCGACGAAAAGAACAGTTCATTTGTTGCAACAAATGATTTATTCGCTGTTTAAGTGTTAACTGTGCCTTTCCTTAAGCAACGCAATTATTAATATTCAGAACACTGCGGGTCTTTTTCATGATATATACCGGAATGTTTTAAAGTGGAGGTGCAGAATGCGCTCATCTATCACTCATCAATAAACCTTCACGTATGGAAAACAAAATAATTATCCTGATCCTCTATCTTTTTGCTTTGTTTTACCTATCATTTGTCTCATTGTTTTTTGTTTTTTTTAAGGCGCTCCACACACGCCGCATTTTCTCCCTCTTCTGACTGAAACTGAAATGTAAATAGCAATAAAAATGAAAGTTTCAGATGCGGTTTTAGTGGCTCATTCATTTGTTCATACGCATGTAGTTGAAGGTGCAGAACGAGGCAAATGTTGAGCGCAGGGCGCGTCAGAATGTCAGCTCCAGGATCAACTCCTGCTTTAATGTCAAGCTGCACCTGGTGAAGTCGTGCATTTTGATTTATATACATTTCAACATCCTAATTGTTGTGAATAAAAAAACATTGATCCAGCGAACAAATGTATATTTTCCTCTTGCTATACATAACATAAAATGAAAACGACGGACACAACCTGTTCCACAAATGCGGGAAAAGGAAATAACTCTCTTTAAAAGATTTGAGAGAAAGCTTGAAAATTTATTTTCTTTTTGCCACCATGCATGGGTATTTATGCTGCTAAGCCTCCAATGAAGGCAAAGTTAATGATTGATTTTAGAGTAAACTTGCACTTTTTCCTGCCCCACTAGTTGAACACAGTAGTCAGTCATTTTTGACTGGCAACACGCAAAGCTGTCCACGACTAATATGATACAGTTTGTGTAAATTGAATAAATCATATATCATGTAAAATGACATATTTTCTAAATTTCTTAATTTGACATTCTTGAAAAAGGAAAACAGCAAAGAAAATCTGAGGCATTACAAACTAAAACTACTAATTCTTTTCAACCAAATCATGCGCCAGATTTAAGATATCGGTCATGCCAGTGTAATTAGGCGTTAGTTTCTGTGTTTAAAGTTACATTTGTTACGTTTAGGAAACGTATAAATACTGAATAAAATAAGATAAAAAAAATAAAAAAAAACAGGTGACGCTCTCGCAGTGATTTGGATTTGCAGCGGCAGACAGGTTGCTAAATCCAGACTGCAGAGGGTTTCAACCCTGTGCCCCTCAAAGAGCAGCCCTGTAAGATAAAGGTGGAACGGGCTCTGAACTGTGCTGCTGTGCAAAATCAACGCCACCACAACGCCTTCTGCTGGAAGCCTCTGTGGTTATGAGAAGTGTGCGTACAGTACGTGTAGACGAGGGGAAATGCATTTTCTCTCTGCAGGAACCATTAGCAATCAGTTGCATTTATCATGTTTATTTTTACATAAAAATTAGGACAGATTTTTCTTATTATTTTAATTGACATTTTTTTGTTACTGTTGATTTGCATGGAAATTTCAGAACAAACTGCACGCTGCCTATAGACTAATCCTTCTGTGCCTCACCTGGGCACCGTTGTCTCCCATGAAAGCCCAGGTTGAGGATGACGAGGCAGGAGAGCAGGAATGATATTTGTCTGTGATTAAAAGCGGGGAGTGAGAGACATCAGAGACGCTGGCTGCCATCCTGCTTCCTTTCAAATGATAAACGATCAGAGATGCACACTAGCTGAGAGGAGAGGGCCTTTTAGTGAGCGTGTCCACTAATTTATGGCCCTCCTATCTGATTAGGTCAATATAGTGAGCTATTTAATTACATTTGTGTTATAACCCCTGCAACTGCATGGAGACACTGTGGGTATTTCATGTCCCCTCTTTCCTTCTGCGAGGGCGACAGGATCAGTTGAACTGTTCATGGATGTCTAGTGTGATCTTCTCACGCAGACAACAGGAGACCCGCTTTCTCGCAGCGGTTCACCTAGGAGAAAAAAATGCTGATCACTGCGAGCTGCCGTGGAAATTGTGTAGGATGTGTTTTTTTATTTGTTTTTTTTTTAATTGTCGCTCATTTTGACCTCTAGTCACACCAAGGTACGGGAGAGTTCAGTAGCACTGATTCCACTTCCTGTATCTAAAGGAGGGCAGGAGGCACAGGAAGCAAGCGTTTCAGAGCTTCCTCCGTCGTGTCCTCCTTTCGTCGCCTTCTAGTTCACGGGAACAGCGTGCACATGCAGAGCACAGACATGGTGCATTATTAATCCCATCATTATAAGGTGTAATTCTATTCTCAGGCTCGGTATATTGACTTCTGTGCTGTGATCATTTGCAGTCTGTCCAATGATTAGGTTATTAAAGATAATGTAGTTGTCTGCTGTCACAATATTGGTCTCTTCTCTTTCAGGTCAACTATGGGAAATCGCTTTGAAATTTATCAGTATTGACATTTGAATCATCATCATGTGCTTTGCTTTAATGTCTCAGAATTAGTAGGACAAAGGATGTGCTCATTGTTGAGTGTCTGTTTGTGTGCAGGAGCTCGATATTCAGCGAGCAATGTCTTATGTGTGACCTTGTGGTTGGGGGGGTGTCAATGTGCTTTAAATATGAAGCAACGAGTCGGTTTATCATGATGCTGAAGTATTTTCCAGCTTCATCTTATCACTTTTAAACCATGCTAATATAAGTTGAAGAAGCAGGTGCTTGTTCTTTTTTTTCCCGTAAGCAGAATCAAAATGTTCCAACCTGGAAAGCTGCTTAACAGTGAAAGATTCACCACAGATTCAACTCTTAGGTTTCTGATTTTAAATTAAAAATGAATGCCCTGTCAAAAGGAAAACGTATTTTGCAACAGTAGGAGTCACACAGGCATATTTATTTCATTTCCTTTCCCTGCTTCCCTCCCCCCCATTATAAACCCCCACACCCAAAGGGTTAAAAACAAATTCGCATTCAAAAGAGGAAACGTTTTCAATCTTTTCCACTCAATCTGCATCTGCATCACTCCACGCGATAAACATTTACATTTAAAGTGATTTAAATCAGCTGCATTCATGTTCCTCTGTGCTCCGTCTATCATCCAGCGCTGGCAGTGGCGGAGCTGCTCCCTCCCCTCGCCCTCTCGTTGTGTCCTGAGTTATGTCATTTATTTGAAACCCTAATAATTTACCTCTTCCCCATCCTGTCGCGACTGTGCATGTGCAAAGAATGCTGCAGCTGTAAACATGGGTTCCTTCTTCCCCGCAGATGCATCTGGGATATTTGCTTTCCCTGCAAGAAGGAAAGCATTGTGAGGGAAATTTAATTGTCTGGGTCTGAATTTGTAGTTCTGTGCCTCTAGATTTGCATTTACACGTGCAAGAAACTGCGGTTGGAATGAACAGCCGTTGAGAAATGGAGATAATTTGGGTAAATAAGATCAAAGTAGTTTAAGTTTCAGAGCACACAGGCGGTGGAAAGTTCTGGAGATGCAGGAAGCACGGTCGGCATGCATGAGTTTCTGTCGTGCGGGGTGGAGCTGGAGCCAAGCCCGACCCTTGTGTATTTTACCTGCATCTCAATGAAGCAAGGGGTGATTTACCCTTCCTCTGCAGGCAGCCTCTCCCTTGGCCAGTCAAACAGACATTGATCTCTTTCTCAGGCAAGGTGACCGACCGCGTTGTTCAGCCACTTCCAGAATCCCGACTCTCCCTTTCATTTGTACCTGGGAAAGGCCTTGACCCCAAACACGGCTGCCATGTCCAAGCCATCTGCACGTGGGCCTTTCTTTTGGGAGTGCGTGTCTGTTTGAGTAAGCCAGAGAGCGCACACCAAGCGGAGATGTGTGCACACACTTGTATCCAGCCACCCATGTGTATACTTTTAATTCTCAGGCCTCTTTATTTCCCCAAAGGTTCATTTACCTGGGTATGAAATGTAAACTTTCAAAATGTAGTCAGTAAACATATGGGAGTCAGTCAGGGGAAGAGTTTGGTGAACTTATAGCTTATAACCCTTTCCTGTATTGCAGATCAGTCACTGTGAATTCCTCTGGGTTAAGAGTCCATCTGACGGCTGTACGAATCGGATTACAGAGAAATGGATGGTTTTCATTGACACTTAAAGATGAATAGAGGAGCATTAATAATCTTCAGCACTCCGTTGCTTCAATTCTTGGTCTCTCGACCAAGAAAAAAGGTTTATTTTAGTTTGATTTATGATTATATTTATGGGTTCTATCTATCAGCAATTGCCCTTGATGTTGGAAATGTACAAAAAATAAGGATTATTTTAAGTAATCATACATATGCTACTTTGACTTAAATGGATCAATTGTGAATAATGCACTAAGATTTTAATTGTTGCTCAAGGGGAATGAAAGATTACTAAAATAATTTTTGGCTTCCAAATGCTGGACTATATAGTTTGATATTCTGAACCCTGCGGAGTTTTGAATTTTAAGATTAATTGGCTTTGCTTTTAAATTAAATGTCTAGTTAGTGCCTGTGAGTGTTTACAGTAAATGTATGCACGCATACAGTATACTCATGAGTTTAAAATCATATTGATTGCTTTATAAGCATTTGACTGATGCTTTTTTTTTTTTTTTTTTACTTTTGCTTGTCTCTTCATTTGAAACTATAGCTAACAGACAGGTAGGTAGGTAGGTACCTTATTTTGGACCATAAAGTGCACCGGATTAAAAGGCACACCATGAATTAACCTGTCTATGTGTGTCTTTGTCCACATATAAAACACACTGGATTATTAGGCGTATCATCAATTTTTGAGAAAATTTAAGGATTTTAAGTGTGCCTTATAGTCTGAAGAATACAATAGACCGATAGACCGATAGATAGATAGATAGATAGATAGATAGATAGATAGATAGATAGATAGATAGATAGATAGATAGATAGATAGATAGATAGATAGATAGATAGATAGATAGATAGATAGATAGATAGATAGATAGATAGATAGATAGATAGATAGATAGATAGATAGATAGATAGATAGATAGATAGATAGATAGATAGATCCCAGATTACCAATTCTATTTATACACATCCTAGTACATGCATTTTTATGTTGCATATGCATTCCAAATGAAACACTGACTTCATATACATCAGTATGTGCATGTATTATTTTCACGACCTATCATTTTATACATGCATATCCATCCGTCGTCTATGCCTAGGACATCTCCAGGGGTCTTTGCTCGAGGGACGGGTCCATCGCAGGGCAACACAGAAACACACCATGGGCAGAGAACCATACACGCACACATCCCTAAGCACAATTAAGAGAGAGAATTCAACATAGTAATCACGTTTTTGGATCAGGGTTGGATGCTAGAGTACTTGTACAGACTCCATGCATGCACAGGCAAAACATGCAAACTACATGCCAAAAGGAGATCAGGATCTGATCTTCTCGCAGCAGTACAACAAAGCTAACCCGTGCACCACTGAGCACGCAGATATACATATAATTCCAAAATATTTGAAAGATTATAAGGAAGTTATTACCTCATAGTTGTGTGTAACTGTATAACATTTTGTGTCATTAACTTCAAATAATTTCAAAAGAAAAGTTTGTTTGGTTCTTCAATACCTGTTTTAAAGATAAGATAGACTTTACTGCTCTCACAGTGGCAAAATTCACGTGTCACTTTTCCATGCCACTTAGCTCTCTGCAGGATTTTCTTTGGTCATTTACTGACATCCACACATTTATGCTGAATATGGCTCTGAAAGCTACATCTCACTACTGTTGGACTTAATGTGTTATTAAGTTAATTGTCGTTTCCTTCTTCTTCAGGACGTCAAGAAAATTCCTCCATCTGTGATAGAGAGCTGTCTTTTCTTGGTCCCCCCAGCCTGGAGACTGCGGTAACTCATCCTTTTGTTTTATTTGACAAAAAGTGTGCTTTTCTAGAACGCCATCTTTCTTATGTGATATTGTAAACCTAGAAAAAACAATTACATTTTTTTTTCAAGAAACTGTTTAGCTGACATAAAACAAACCTCGGCAGAAATTATTTGGGTGCATTAGACGATTTATATTTTTTTCTGTTGACCTAACTAAGCTGTTTTGCGTTTCTTATTTACTTCCTGGTGTGACCAAATTCCCATTTCTTCAAACTTTTACAGCATGTTTTGTTTTGGGCTCTAACAGTGTCCCCTGAATGACAGTGGGTGACATGCATAGTGCTCATGGGATGAGACCAAAACCTTTCACCTCTCCTCTGACCTCCTCTGCCTTCCTTTCATCCTCTCCGCACTCGGTGTGAGGGAAAAAAAAGAACCAAAAGCCCTGGACATTATTTCAATCTTGACAAAGAGATGGATGGATGGTGGGACTGATGCAGTGAGACAGGGAAAACAACCACTAGTTTTTCGCCGTCTTGACATTTCCAGTAGAACAGCTGTAGGAGATGGAAGAGATCAGGCGGCAAAGAGCAGCCGAGAAGGAGGCAAGGAGGGAAGTTAGTGAAGGTGCTGAGGGATCGAGGAAAGGAAAGGCACCTGGATTCCCGCGTCAGGGTGAAGGGGGACAAGAGGAGGTGTGAGGGGTGAGGAATGGATGGCAGGAGGGCTCCTGGCCATGGATGCAGACAGACAGGCAGGGTAACCAGAGGCAGGCGGTGACCTTCTCTGCTTCTGGAGGATCGAAGGCTTTATTTAATAGCCTGGTCAATGCTGGGTGCTGCTGAGGTATCAGACTTGCAGTCAGGCGACTCATCACCACTGTAATACAACTCTCTAACGCCAACCCCCTCTCCAACACACACACACACACACACACACACATACACACACACACACACACACACACACACACACTGACACAGGACAGGACACTCTCTGGACACCTCAGGTTTTAGCTCATGCAGTTAAAAGGCTGGACAGTGGAAAACTACAGCATCAGCATCAGCTAATTTTACTGTGCAGCTGACAGCATACTCTGCTTTCCTCATCTGTTCTGCTTGCAAGGCAAATGCGTATTTAGTTTTTATTTTTTTATTTTTTTTAATACTCTTCGTCAGAAGGCCTTTTCTTATACGGAAGAGCCGTTGAACAGGTGGAAGCGCTGGCAGAATTCAGGCAGGTGTTGGAAGAATTGAAAAAAATAGGCAGAAAACAGGGGCGTAATGCAGAACTCCTGCATCTGTGTGTGCATGTCTTTGTGTGTGTGTGTGTGTGTGTGTGTGTGTGTGTGTGTGTGTGTGTGTGTGTGTGTGTGTGTGTGTGTGTGTGTGTGTGTGTGTGTGCAGCACGGGTTCGTGTGTGCCTGCAGCATTAGGACACCTGCATGCTTCAGCACTTTCTTGCTGTCAGGAGCACTGAGGTCACAGGGAGGGGAGTGGAGAGGGCACATTAGAAGGAAGCTCCAGAGCCCCCACCCACCCACCCAGGTCTTCTCCGTCTCTTCTCCGGTACCACCCTCTGTCCCTTTTTTCCTTTCTTTTATCCACCGTCATCCCTTCTCCATTCATCGTCCCCTCGCTCTGACAGGTTGAGTCAACTGCTTTCTCTCTTTTTGGGGGTGGGTTGGGGGTGCAAGGTGCCTCTGTGGCTGACAGCAGGCAGGTCAGGTTGGTGTAGACACGGCAGCGGAGGAAGGACACGTGCCCAGGTCAAGGTGTGCGTGAAGTTAAAAGGAAAGGGAATGTATTTTTGAATGTATGTATCTACGTGCTGAGCTGTTACATACCTTTGTCTTCTGAATACATTTTAGCTTCACTTTTAGGCTCAGCGTGATGCATTTGAGAGTAATGTTACAACATGCAACTTTAACATATTAAAAAGCAGACATTTTTCCTATTCCAAACAGGTTCAAAATTATACATACATAAAAAGCTATACGTATGAATATCTAGTAATTTTTAATGGATTCTTACCAAGTTACAGAGAAAAAAAACCCTTTGTCAAAGTCCAAAGTCATAATTTTGACTGAATATTTGACCATTTTTCTTATGAAAGTTGGTAGTTTTCATTTAAATTGGTCGGTTTCCTACCACTAATTTGGCTTTAAAGCAAAGTGTATTTATTTTCGATAGGGTTTATAGGCCCGGGCTATTGATGCTTCATGTTAGCCCATTTTATTCATTCAAAAACAAGTTTTAACTGTTTGGGATCATTTTCCCTTTGGGCCAATCAATTGTGTCCAGGTTTCAGCAATGCAGTTACTGATTAGTGTTAAAGTTGAAGTATTGGAGGTAGTCATCCGTTCTCGTTATTTCATTCACTTTTTAAAGTGCATCAGTACCAATTGCAGTAAAATAGCCCTACATCATGATGATGCCACCAACACGTTTAACTGATGGATTTGGAATGGATAAAGCAGCCTAACCTCTGTAAAAGCCCAGACCTTGGATTTTTTTTAATTTAAGTAAACCGTGCTTTAACACTGGCCCATGGCAGGAAAGCAGCCAGTGTAAATGAGCGATACCATTTCTGCCAGGAAGATGGTCAAAATATCCAGCCAAAATATGTAAAAAAAAGTTTGCTAATGGCTACCTTAAGGTCTTATAATCCTATTTTTGTGCATGTACTTAAAAATGAAAAGACAAGTATTTATTTATATGATCATTTAATATACTATATCTGCAAGACATTTTTGGTCACCACCTCCGAAGGTTACAGTTTTGACATCATATACCCTAAACATTGTAGGAAAATGTTCTAACAAATCAAATCAGCTTCTTTTTGGCATATAAATGTGCGTAAAACTGCAACATAGAAAATCAAAAATCTTAAGGATAGTTCTTTTTCGATCTGACCCAAATGTATGATTATGCCGTAGCAATGTACCTCAGTAAAACTCGTAGAATTGCACCATGACTTTTGTGTTTTTGTGCAACTCCAATATTATTAGTGGCTCTCATTTGGCCACAGCTTGCAAAACTTTCTATAGGTGCCTCTGGATGGCTGTAAAAAGGGTGTGGTTCCCCTGCAACTTGCTTATAAAAAATCCACTTTGTGATCAAACTTGCTTGCCCAAATCATGTTTTTAAAATGTATTGAAGTTTTATGTTATATCATTATTCCATCTCGTAAAAAGAGGAGTTCTAATGCCTTATTGAATCATGGGTACCGCACTGCAGCGGCAGGGCGCCGCCATTTTACAAACAATGCCTGAAATACACATCGGAAGTCTAAAACAAAATCGCTGGAATTTTTCACTAACCGGACGTTAATGAAGTCATAATAAATCCACCGACCTTCGGTTTAAGTTTCCTCACCTCACTCTCTGCAAAGGTCCAAAACTTCTGGTATGAACTTCTAGCATTGATTGTAGTAAAATGGCAGCGCCCTACAACTGCATTAGAATGCCTCTCCATGCTCAAAATTATTAGAAACTCCAGACAAGCATGTAAACTTCTGACTGGCATCTAAAATGGCGCGGATGTAAAACATTTTTTCCACCCACAGCGGTGGCCAACCTGCTCAGTTATCCAGAGCCAAACCCAAATCCTGCAGCACTGTAAAAAGCCACACAAAAAAAAAAACATCCTCACATTTTTGATAATTTAAATGCCTTATAACGTAAACCTAAACAGTTTTTAACATTTTCATAACAGAATTTCTTTTTTCTCAACGGATTACTTGAAAATAAAAACAACTGAAGCCAGATAATGTCCTGAGGACTTCGTAGGGCAGTGTCCTTATAGAACTTTCTGGTTTAACCGTGCTCTCCAATTGCGGATGGGTCGAAGTAACCGACAACATAGACAGCTGAACGGCAGACTGAAATTAATAATTATTTTCCAAAATGAATGATAAAATGAAAATACGCCACAAACAGTTACAACGGGAGCCTTGACAGATGAGTGATGTCGCACAGGGCAGAGGGAAGAGTTGCACGCCGATCGGGAGCCGTGTGTTTGCCACTTCTGCTGCAGCAGAGAGGGAGCTCCTTGTAAACTTTCAAACTGCTTAGGAGATTTTAAATTACACACTCAACATATTTCTGTTAAAATCAGAGGGAAACTCTGGAATAAACAGCTGGCCAATTCCTGAAGAGAAGTTCCACTTAAAGAAGTTGAGTTTTTAGGAGGGAAACAACACATATCAAGGAGTTGGCCACACAATCCTCTAACTCTGAACTGTCATTTATGAAACACTGCTGAGTCCTTTTGTGTTGTGCAGCGAGCAGGATTTGCTCCTTCCAGCGAGTGACATACTTCACTTCCCCTCACCACCTGGGTTATATATAACTACTCCAGCCGCGCATTGGGAGACTCATTACACCGGCATGGTTTGGTCGTGACACAGACGTCATCCCTCTCTCCGTAAAATCCAAATGACAAGGAGGATATGAGCAGGTTGTATGCTCATTATACGGCCTCGTCTGTAAAAGAGAGGAAGCAAGCAGAGCTGTGTTCTGAAATCCGGAAAAAGGGGAGCGGAAAAGAATCGCTCTCGCCACTTGTTAAGATACACAAGTTGAACAGTTGTATTTAGGCTTGAATTGTTTTTTAAAATGCATGCTTTTTTTTTTTTTTTTTGCTTCAGAGCTGATAATACTTGAGCAGAAAGCATCACCCTGGAGCTAAACCTTCAAACATCAACCAACTTCTCTCTTTTTTTTAATGCTGTTAACACATTTTTCTCTCTCTCTCTCTCTGTACTTTCAGCTTGTTAGATCCAAAATGCTTTGTTTTATTCACGTATAATTGGCTTCAAAGCCCTTACCACAGAGTGGGAATGTCTGTGTGTTTGTGTGGGAGCCTCGGAGCCTCTGTTGTCCTCAGGTTGTGACTTACAGAGGAACTGGTGATGAGCCGGAGGTTAGAGTGATATAATGTATTCGCCTGAATCCCAGCAGCCCAGGGCCTTCCTCTTAAGCCTGCAGTCTCCTTCTCTACACACACTTCTGCAAACAACACACACACACACACACACACACACACACACACACTATTTCCACCCTTTACTCTCCCCCAGCGTCACCGTCGTCTCCTCTCCTCTCCTCCCTGCGGTGACCGCCCCACGCAACCTGCTTAGCATTGCACCCAGTGTCTAATTGAATTCCAACGCTCGGGCCAAAGAGATGTTAACATAGCACAATACTAACAGTCCTCGGGACGTGTTTCGACACCCTTCTCCTAAAAAGAAAATTAGCGCTAACCTCACAGTGGCAGCGCATGATTTATTCAAAGCTCCAAACTATGTCTTCTGTTTCCCCTAAAGGATCGCCTTTTATAGCCGTCAGCGAATCAGCACTTCTAATACACACATGGAGCACATGTACTCTCACGCTTCAACCCAAGTGCATCCATTGTCCCTTTTATATAAATGTGTCTGCTGCTCTCTCCGCATCCATATTGCCGGCAACGCCGTCCATCCGCTCTCCCTGACACCCTCACTTTTATTCCTCGGCTCTCAGACACAAGCTCTGGGCTTTAATGGCACATATTTCCTGGGCCCGGCTAAAACAGGATGCATCTTCTCCTTGTTAGCTTGATAAATAACCGGGCTGCGGAGAAAGTGCTGAATTTTAGCTTTCAGCCTCTATTTTGTGCTGGATGACATTAATTTTAAGTGCTGAGAAGGAGCTAACTAATACAGACAAATAAATAAGGGAAGGAGGAGGGAAGGTGCAGAGGTGCTGGAGTCCTTGCTACCTCCTCCGTTACCTGCTTATGCGGTGACATTCATGAATGCAATATGCAAACCTGCAAAAATAAAAAAGACTTCACAAGTGGTGCAAAACTAGGCGTGCACAATAACTTTCCAAATAGATGTGCCTTAATGTACAAAATCCCCTTATTCTGTTTAAAGGTAAACTCCTGCCTCTCAGTCCGTCCGGAAAACCAGGTTTGTCTTTCCACCCTGCCTCTCTTATCTTCTCCTTCAGTCCTCCTGAAAGTGTCGGCGTGGTGGTGGGATCACAGTGTGCAACACTCTGGATAAATTGTATTTATATGAGCATATAGGCGAGACAAAACAAAGATTAGCACTGAGTAGCTCATTAGCTGTTCCTAAATAGTGAGAGTAATACTGGGGGAAATTAATTGCTCTTGCGGAAAAGTAAAGCCGGAATATTGTTAGCTGCATCACATCAAATAAGCTTGTTTAATATTAATTATAGTATTTGTATAAACTGTGCCATGCATGTAAATAAACGGCAAACATTTTTTAAAATGTACACTGCCTTGCAAAGGATTCGAGCCCCTTGAACTTGCTCACGTTTTGTCACATTACAACAAAAACCTTCAGTCCATGCTTTGAGGATTTTATGAAACAGACCAACACAAAGTAGAGCATGGTTGTGAGTGGAAAAATGTTACACAATGTTCGACATTTTTTTGCAAAAGAAATCTAAAAGAAAATCTGGCTTGCATTTGTCTAGTCTCCTTTATTTTGATACCCTAAAGTCAAACCCAGTGCATCTGTGTGCACCATAATATCTTCACTATGAGCCATGAATGTCACATAGTAAACATAAAGAAGGAAGTGCTCCTTTTGGAGAAGACCAAACTGAACTTTGTTGTCTAAATGCAAAAAAAAAAAAAAAACATATTGTGAACAAATAGCACAGACCAATACCCTGTGTCACTGTGGTGGTGGCAGCATCATGCTGGCTGTGGGGATGTTTTTCTTTAGCAGAGACACGGAAGCAGGTGAGAGTTGTTGGGGAGATGGAAGGACAATCCTGGATGAAAACCTGACCTTGTTGGGATGGATGTTCACTTTCCAGCAGGACAATGGCCATAAAAATACAGCCTGAGCTACAGTGAAATGGTGTAGATCAAAGCATATCCATGTGTTAGAATTAAAGCTGGACGATACAGGAAAAAAGAATATTGATAAAATAGAAATCATGTTGACTGATCTCAAAGTTTATTAAAAAATGTAAAACATATATTTTAAGTGCTGGTCTGGCCATTTTATGCTGTTGCTCAATGACTTATTTTCAGATAAAGAACACACAAACACTGAATTCAACCAACTTTTTACCAAAACTGCAAGTTTTTAAAACAGAAAAAAGAACACAAGCTCTTTGAAGGGGGCGGGGCTTGGTGATGGAGCGTTCCTGGATCTGCGTTTGTGATTGGTTGGGAGAATGTAACGAGCCTACATGATAGGCTAAAGGAAGGAAAACTGTCCTACTATTAAAATTTTTTTCTATTTTTTTCTATACCACCACACGTCTATTGATCGATTGTTATTTAATTATCCTCCGGCCCTAGATAAAATCAAAGCGCTGACATAAATACATCCGTAGGAATACTTTAAATTTGCAGCTCGCATTTTCAATTCATTCTGGGTTTTAGCTATTTTACAAAGCATAATGGGCAAAGGTTTTTGTTACTTGATATGCGAAGGTAATTGTGTTGCGTATTGCGTGTACACTTTTATGTCACATTTTGGAGAATTTCTTTTGACAAAGTATTATTTGTAGATACTTTTATCAGCTAAACATGTAGAACGCAACCTTTGCATTAGAAAGGGCTTTTTATCAAGCCTCTTAAATGTTACATGGTTAGCTCCAGTGTAATATTTTTTCTCCACGTAAAGTGCACGCGTATGCACACACACACACACACAGAGACACACACACACACACACACACACACAGCTCCTTATAATAAAACACAATGAAGTGGCATTGGCTTGGACACCTCATGCATTATTTTAACCATGTATGGTGCGGTGAATGAAAAGGTCAGTGGATGGGAACTGGCTTCATGTAACAATAAGATGCATGACCTGAGCACTGCAGACCCTTCAGTCAGCATCCTCAGCACAGCGCTGCGAGGAAGAAACTCACGTTAACAGGAGTGATAGATTCCATGGTGCACCAAGCGTCTAAGGGTGTGTTTGATTTGCTTTTTATGTGGAATTGCAACCAAACAACTCATAAGAATAGATTTACTTGGTCCATCATTATTGATTGCAGGTTTTTTTTTTTCCTTTTGCCCTTTGCCTCATTTTGATAAATGTCTTTTATTATAGCATTTTAAAGCATGAGCTGGAAATTTTTGTTAGTCTTCAAACTGATGCTTTTATTGGACCAAATCTATTTTTGTCAGTATCCGAACACGCTCTCGCTCTGCAGATGCCATGCAAGCGTTTGCGTGTTTCTGTTTGTGGACGCAGGGTTTAATTTCCAGGCCATATTTATCACATGCTGTCAGGATGCGGTCACGTGGCCACGTGAACCGCAGCCAGCAATTAAAGCAGATAAATCACTCATGTACAGGAAGAGAAGGCGGGGCAGAGTGGAGGAGTAGGGGGGGGTGAGGGGCAAGAGATGGATAAAACAAAAAAAGAGGAATGTTAATACTTTGTAGCCTTTCAAACACATGAACGTTTTTTATAACTTAAAAGACATGATGCTGGGTGTGAGTATTTGGGCGCAGTGAGGCTCATTGACTCATTCTGGTGGAGACTATGAAACAGATGGTGGTCGTTTGTGTGGTTTACTGTGATTTCGACCTGACTGCGCTGCTTTATTTACTGTCAGAGGTATGCGTTGGTATATATTCACGTCTGCACGCCTGCTCGGGCAAATGCAATTGTGTTGTGAGGGGGGAAAGCGACGGCGAGAAAATATGCACTAAACTGACAGTTTCCTTTTTGTTCCCCGCTGATTGATTTCAAACGCAAACCCACTGAGCGCTCCACTCCTTTGCAGCTCAGTCCCCGACTGTCTTCAGCCGGCTTCAGCGTCTGAGTATCTGTGAGAGTTCAGTGAGGCTGCTGAGATGATGCGCAGGGTCTGAACGGTGTTTCAAGCAGCCCAGGCCGGTGTTCTGCAGAGATTCAAGCCTGCCCACTTACGTTAAAAGGCCTGTTTAAAGATTCATGACTGAAAAAGAATAAAACACACACACAGCCTGTTTTTGATGGGCTGGAAGCAGGAGTAGAAGAGCGGAGAGCAGAGATGAGAGGCTGCGGTTTCTTGGAGATCTCATTAACTAAGACAGTGGTCACTAACTGGCCCGAGGTGCCTTTACACTGAGAGGAGTTGAGTCTGGCAGGTTTTAATGCACCAGAATGAGTTCGGTCGAGCAGATGCTGTTGGGGGCGATTCTTGTTGTTTAACGAGTTGTTGCTGTTCATTTTAAAATGACGCACTTATTTTACTGTGCAGGAAAAGCTCCTAGAGTCAGAGTGGCTGTATTGCTGTGTCCCACAGAGGCAGGACCTTATACTGTCTGTTCAGAAAGCTGCTGCATGCGACAAAAGCAGCAATTTGGGAGGGTAAGAAATAATCTGTGTTGTTATTAACTTCACTGGAACAGAAAGCCAACACAGTCAGGGCGTGCGTTTGTACTGCTCACTGACAAGCAAGTGAAAATCGCTTGTTTTTTTTTTTTCCACGCGGCGAACAATATTCACTTTGCAAGTCTCTGTATTGTCTCAGATCTTTGCATCTAGCTGGCTTTCTAGCAACAGCCACTTTTCAAACTTTAAGTTCTAGTGTCCTATTTATTTTTGAAAAGAATATTCTCGAAAGGACTGTATATAGGGTTTGGAGTTTTCTAAACTTTTTTCTTGTCAATTATGCTACCTACTGTAATGAAGTCCTGCAAAGCATGCCATTGTCAAAATATCTCATCTCTTTGCAATGCATGAAACTCAGTTTCATGCATTGAGCGATAAGGTCTTTCTCAGTTCTTGGCTTTCTAGCAGTTTGGTTCAATGCTGTCCAACAATTAAGGAGAAAAAGGGGCGGAGAGTTGGTGAAAGAAGAAGAGCCAGGAAAGCGATGTAGACATTTTGTCTTGCATAGACAGGGAAAGGAGAGGTTCACCAACAACTATCTATTTCTATCTTTGTCGACTCTGTTGCAAAACACAGCAATTTCAAAGGGTTTTAAAGGAATATAAAGGCAAGAGAATACAAACAATTAGGTCTTTGCACAAGTAATCAAACATGTTTACCCCAAATAAGGTGGTTTTACGTAGTAGAGATGATCCATGGCTAACATGACACTGCACAAAAAGCATAAAAAGTACAAAGATTTGTTCAAACTAAAGAATTTCAACATCACTCAGCAGAAAGGAGCGCAAGGCCTGTTGAAGAATAATAAAAAATATTTTATAGAGAGAACCGTTCCATAAGCTCATGAAGTATTAATCTAAAATGCCTAACACAAATCAAGAATACTTATTCAGATGCATATAATAAAAGCGTGTCTAGCAGAGTTTCTGGTAAAAGAGCAGAGATTTGTCTGTGCTATTAAGTGCAGCGACGTTCTGCATGGAACATATTCCGCTGCTTTAACTTAAATGAAATTTACTGGGGAAATATTATTGGCGTTGGACCACCTGCAGGGTGAACATCTGCAGCCTCCGACTGCACATCCAACACACATCACTGTTTCTTTTGGACATTGTTTACTGTGCACACACACACACACACACACACACACACACACACACACACACACACACACACACAAAGCATCTCTGGATGCATCTTCTGCGAGATGCTCCTGTTTTTAACATGTATGAGGCTCCTAAAACAGCTCCAGCTAAACCTAATATCTGCAGCAGATCAGCAGGTTAGTGCCAGAGGATCAGTGGGGACGATTCTCCTGCAACGTTCCAGACTTTTTTTCTATAAAATCTTCATATTTGTTTGCTTCTTTTTTTATTATTCCTACAATAACTACCCTCCTCTGAATAATTAGATGTCCTTTTCATGTTCTATTAGAACTGTTTTTGCTCTCATCCTCTCATTCCTCCCAACACTATTTTTTCATCTTCAAAGTGAAAGCTAAAACAGGGTGATCATTGCAATTTAATTACTACAAATCCCTTTGTGAATTTGCTCCTGTGTTTGTTTACATGCATAGATTTGCTAGCTTATGCACTTTTATTTTTGTGTGTGTGTGTGTGTGTGTTGGCGCTTTAGTAGATGTCTTTACTTTCCAGTTTCGCCCTGCATGTACGCTCATATCTGTGTGTGTATGTGTGTGTGTACCCCTATTTGTGTGTGGATGAAGCAACAGTGCGGTTTATTTAAATAGATAAGATGGTGTTTTATTCCCAATCAGAGGAATCTCTTGTCGCATTTCAGTCTCTTCATAACAACCCCCAGCATTGCTGCACATTCCCCTGACACACACACACACTCACACACACTAACAGTGCAAATTGCAAACACTGCAATTTCTCTCTCTCTCAGGGGTAAAAAGGCTTTGATAAATGAAAATAAATACTTTTCTTCATATGAGGAACAGGAGAGGGAAGAAGAAAATGGCAGGAGTGACATGAGGTCTCCAGGAGTCTGATGCTTCGGTAGAGCCAGATATAGGACAAAGAACAATTAATCTGGAAACGTGTCTAAGAGTTGTGCAATGTAGCCCAAAAACACAGGTAAACCCTGAATACTTTCAGGAGGCAAAAGGGATACAAGTGAGGCAAAAGGAAGGAAAGGCAGTAAATGGTCAGACTGATAAATCTTTAGTAAGCAGAAAAACAACACTGAACGGTGCCTTTTAAAAGTATTCATACATATTACAATCACGAACGTCAATATATTTAGTTGGATTTTGTGTGAACACAAAGTGGTGCATAATTATCGAGTGGAGGGGAAACTGTGGTTGGTTTACTTTACAAATAGAAAATAGAAAATGTGTGGCAAGCATTTGTATTCAGCCCCCTTTACTTTGAAAACCGATTGATATATATATATATATATATATATATATATATATATATATATATATAGAGAGAGAGAGAGAGAGAGAGAGAGAGAGAGAGAGAGAGAGAGAGAGAGAGAGAGAGAGAGAGAGTGCTGCAAAATATGCAGTTCAGATTGGAGAATTTGGCATAAGAATAACTATTAGTCATGCACTCATCAAAGCAAGCTTTTATTGAAAGAAACCCTCGAAGGAGCCCCATTTGCAAGGTGGCATGGCAAAGCCACAACAAACATGCTGTGAAATCTGGTGCTCTGATCAGATGTGACCAAGATTTCCCCTTTTCCTTCTCTATAGTGCACATGCTGAACAGAACATTCTCACTATGAAACATGGTGTTTGTAACATCATGCTGTGGGGGATGCTTTTCTTCAGCACAGACAGGGAAGCTTGTCACGTCCTCTCCCTCCAGTCTGATTGAGCTTCAGCTGCTCTGCCAAGAAGACTCCACTTGTACAAAGCTGGTATAGGCCTACAATTTCTGGCCACAAATTTTTTTTTTCCCAGATTTTTATTTGTGAAAAATTTGACAAACCTTGCATTTTGTTGCTTCCACTTATTAAATACTCGCAGGACATCCCAGTAGAGTCGATTGAAGCTTCTGGTTGCGACAAGATAGAATGTGGAAAACTTCAAAGAGGTATGACTACTTTTGCAAGGCACTCTAAATGATTCAGGGGAAACAAGTTCACCGCCTTCATCTGTCTGTTTCTTTGACTGCAAGGTCACACAGGAGCCTCCCGCCTTCCCTTCTCTCCACCTTTGTTTCCCTCTGCTCCTCCAGTCCTCATTTCATTCAGTCCTACCGAACCGCCGACAGCTCCATAACTATAACTCTCTCCTCCTCTCCTCTCCTCATCCGCAGCTAAATGACTCTGTCAGAAATAAAGAACACTTATCTTGCCTACTGCCTCCCCTCTGCTGTCTCTGTCCCTGCCGACGCCATGCCAAAAGCACGCGACTACAGACAAACTCAGCGACAGAATGTTCCTCCGCGTTTAATTGTTTCCCTCAGAGGGGAGAACAGACAGGTGACAGAGGACAGCCGTCCATTCATTTCCATCTTTTCATCCACCGTTCTCCTTCGTCCCCTGCGTGCACACAGCCTCCTCTTTTCTCCCACAGCCAACGGAGGACTTCCTGCATGTTTATGTGTTTGTCACCGACGAGCCCACTCAGCGGGGCGCCGCGTGGCGATGAAGGAAAAGAAAGAGGGGTGAGGGGGTGGGAAGCAGTGTGTCATGAATTAAATCCTGGCACAAGAAACAGCTACAACAAACGCCCTCTCGGCACACGCTTCAGCAATCTGTTGGGTCTCCCTGATGTTCACCGTGCACGGCGAACAACGCGGGCTCGGATCAGCATCTATCGCGATGACGTTGCTTTTCCTTCCCCCTTAAAAGTGCACAGCCTCACAGAAGTCGGCCTGCACCCGCGGCTCAGTTCCGAGGGATCAAAGGTTATGAAGTGAACGGCATCGACCGATTTGTCCGCAAATGGAGGTTATGCATATGTTTATTGAACCGCGTCCACTTCCGCCGCCCCACCTGGGTAGATTAGCTGGATGTCTCTGCGTTCCTTTCGTCGCTGTTCGAGAGGCCTGTGTGAAAGGAAGAACTGAGAGGCGGGAGAGAAACGGGGGAGTCGTAGCTCCGAGCTGATTCCGGGTATGTGTGTGCGTGCGAGGATGTGCTATAGACGGAAAGATGAAAAAAAAAAAAAAAAAAAGTGATAATTCTTCTGCAACCCCGAGGCCTCGTACAGCCTTGCAGGCTCCCTATAGGTCTCCTAACGCATGGCTTTGCAGAAAGCAGGGGGCTGCTAATTGGCCCCTGTGTTAACAGCAGAAACAAAAGCGATGTCTGCGTGTAAAGATGTCTTACAGCTGTTCTGAAAGCTCGCACGGTTTTCAAATAGCAGTTTGTTGGTTTGTCATTCAAGCTTTAAAGGATGTTTGGTTTGTAAGCTGTGAAAACATTTACAATCTGGTAGTTCATTGAAGTGGCAAACCGCTGAAAGACAATTAAAGCGTTCAGACTAGTTCAAAGCTGCAGACTTTAAAAGGTTTGTTTCCCTAATTGTTTCATTATCTCGTAGTCCTTATTAAATGTAATATAATTGTTAATTACCACATAAGGATTTGTCTCGAGTATCAAAACAAATTAATTAAAATTAACACATTTGAAAACACTGGCAATGATAACAGCAGGTGCGGAGTGTGTGTGCGTGTGTTTCCACGTTTTCAGAGCTGTTTGCCCGGATCTCCGTTTAATTGAGATTCATAGGAGGGATTTAAATAAGATTCAAATGAGATTCATAGCTAAGTGTAACAACACAGGTAATATGCAGATAGATTTAATGATGATTCAGTGTATCTTGCAGTCTAACGAGAGTTTGATTAAACCATTGCAAGCCATTGGCTGAAATCATTACAGCAATACGGGAGGAACACAGGAAGAGGAGAAGCAGCTGCTTTGAAAGGGACTTAAAGGTAAATAAAATGAAACTTTTTTTTTTTCTCAGACACAAAACAGAATCTAGCACAGAAGTAATGAGAGTATAATCAAGGCTCAGAGATGAGAAAGGCTCGTTTGTCCCTAGAGTTTATGTCGCACTGAAAATAAAATCTTTATACCCTCATCACACCATTGTAGATCTGCCTTGTGTTTCAATCCTGTTAGAATTTATGATACTTTAAGACAATAATCTACAGAGCCGAGCAGGGACAGCAAAACAGAAAAACAACTTTTCCAAAGTCCCAGGCTAATTATAGTACATTGCTGAAGATTTTGACAAGAGTCTGAGCTACTTTTTGAGAGATCCCCAAAAATTATCAGCATGTACAGATATAAGTGACACATGACCTATATCCAAGCGATATGTGCATATGCATATGTTAAAAAAAAACAAGAATATTTTTGTTACATAAATGTATGATAAAGACAGGAACAGGCCCTACTTCCAGAAGCAACCTCCAGCAATGGAAACTTGTGTAGCTTTACAAACGTACTAAACATGTGTAACAGGCACAACAATTAAATACAACGATCTGTTACTGTTAGCTGTTTGGAGATCTTCCGTAGCATGAGGGTAACAGCTGACAGGCCATACACAGCACATTTCTGTAAATTAACATAAATACTCTGCATATTCGTCAGTGACTGTCCAGCATTAATGTGTCATAACATGTAGCTACACAAGGCAGACGCCATGCTCTGGTAAAGATCGCTTAACTTCGGCCTGCCGAACGCCTGCAGTGGATGAAATGGCCTTTAATTCGATTAATGATTATTTCACCGGTTGGGGGCACTTATAGACTGTGTATAGAGTATTAAACCTTCAGCCCAAGATGACCAGATGATTTAATATATAATAAAGGAGCAAAACACCACAGACACAGTTTTATTGTAAAAGCAACAAATAAAAAAGAAAGTGGAAAAAAAAAAAGTGTACCCTCGTTGGAGTCGTTTAATTTTTATATGCTGTTCGCGTTTGGTTTTTCCAGTTGTTTATTTAGAAGACATTTTTACTGTTCATCTAATTATTTCACACTTACAAGTTTAATCTGCGTAACAACCAGCTGTTCCAAACATCTGGAACAGTTTAAGTAAAAACCCAGCTCTTGTTCTCGCACATTTAACACTTTCCTTCTTTGGGGGCTATCCTAACCCGAGCGACTCGTCGTTTAGTTTGCTCTCACCTGCTGCGCGTCCATGTGGACAGATGTGCGCTGTTTTATTCTTTATATTCATCAGCAGAACGGTCATTGTAATCAAAGTTATGGGAAAGGATGTGACAAACTATTGTGGAAGTATGTCTGCGCGTCTGTTTGGCGTTGTGTGTGCTCAAGTAAAGGTTTTATTTGCTTTTTTTATGGACGATGAGAACAATTTGCTTAGTAAGTTTGTGTTTCGCTCTGAAACCAGTTAGAACAAAAAAAAAAAAAAGACCTGCAGAACGTGTGCATTTGCATCACATCTACGTCTGAATTAATTTCCTACTGCTGCCATTGGACTCTTACTAGGAGTTATGGAGAATATTTTGCTCTGCTAAAAAAGACTTAAACACCCATAATTTCATAACTCCACATAAAGTAATGGGGGAAGGGATTATTTTAACACCCTCAAAAAAAGTACTAAAAAAAATATGCTGTATTTTCTGATGTTCAGGCACAAGTGTCACATAAAATCTAAATGTATCTTTTTGGGCTGCATGAACACTATATTTAGGATAGAAAACTATCACTGCACCTCGCCTTGAACATACCCGCCCCACTGTGAAACATGATGGTGGCAGTATCATGCTCTGGGGGTTCTTTTGTTTACAGCACGAACATGGAAGCTAGTAATAGTTGTTAGAAAGATGCCTGGAGCTGAATACAGAAACAACCCTGGGGGGAATAAAAACATCCTGTTAGAGGCTACACAAGACTAAAGGCTGGTGCAGAGGTCCAGCAGGACAACCAACATTAACACATGGCAGGACATACAATGAGATCAAAGCATTTGCAAGTGCTAGAATGGCCCAGTCAAAGTCCAGACCCAAATCCAATTCAGGTGAATCTGCGACAGTACCTAAAAAAATGATGTTCTCAGGCACTCTCCATTCAAGCAGAGTTTGAGCTACTTTACAAACAAGAATGAAAGAAAAATCAGTCTCTAAATGTACAAAGGTAGCAGAAACAATTCCCAAAAGACTTGCTGCTGTATTTGCCACAAAAGAAGCACCACTTTGCGTTGGTCTGTCAGATAAAATCCCAGTAAAAAGCATTAACATGCGTGGGTGTAATGTAAGAAAATGTGAAAAGATTCAGGGGATATGAATACTTCTGCGGGATCGTGCACTTAGCAAAGATCCAAACAATGAAACAAACACTCTGCAGGGCTGCTTAAGGCTCTGCTTCCAACAGTTCAGCGGCAATATTGATAGATGCTGCAGTGGCCGAGTCCGCCATCCCACTTTATTTCAATTAGCTCACAGGAACTAGGAAATAACCTACAAATCAATTGTCATTTCTACGAGACTGAGGTTAGAGGCTGAGATTCACTTTGTCCAACCAATAAAAGATGATGTCGCCATGAAGCAGATTAAAGGAAATTTCCTCTGCACATGCTCCCGCACTGTTCATTAAACGTCCAAGCGCTGTGAGGTTGTTACATCTCAGACGGTGCTGCGGAAATTTGTTTCTTCGCTTCATGCGACGCACGCCCGCCTCCTGCATCAGTAAACGATCGCTTACATACCCAGCTGTAAAAACAACATATATCAGCTCAAATTTAAAATCGGTGTGAGTGGATTCTGCTCTGGTTTTATGAGGAGAGTGCTCACTGGAAAACAGTGTACCCCCAAAAAAACAACAAACAAGGCATGGGAAGAAAAAAAAAAAAAAAACTCAACTCTGCAACATTTCACATTTCCGTCTGTTTGATAGACCCGTGAAGTGGACCTCAGAAATAAAAATGATGAACACTGATGCATCTTTTAAAAGCCGAGCATGAAACTGGACAGTGCGGGGGAAAAAAAGGACGTGCGGGAAGCTGAATTTGCATCTTGATGCATGCCGGAAAGCTTTTTGCAAGACCGGGAGAGGAGAGGTCACAATTGATTTCAAATGAGCAGAACAACAAGGAGTCACATGATGTGAGATCATTGCAGAAAACACAGAGGCATGTGCGCGCGCTATGTTTTAGTACACCGTGCATACGGGCACGCAAAACCTCCAAACACTTGAAGGCACCGCAGAGTGATTTGTTTGTGATGTTGGCGCAGCGGACTGAAGCCATGGAGGTAGTAACTGTTTGATGGTAGGCTTTATGGAGACACTACATAACGCCAGTGACAGTTTATTCAGTGTATGTCAGGAAGAGGGGATTTGTGACACTACAATGGCTGGGTTACTCCTGCAGATCCATGCAATCCTGCACCCGCTGTTCACAGCTTGGGGAGGAGAAAATTGGGGAAAGGAAATGTGTTTGAATGTAAAATGTTAGCATTCTCGTTGAACAAGGCTTTAACATTAATAGAATTAAAAAAAATACTTATACAACAAGTTTTCCATGTTTTTTTTCTTCTAGTTATTCCCCTAGCTCCATGATCCGAGTTCTCATTGGATCTCCTCTCAGCTGGATGTTATTAGCCCTCCGATTGGGTATTGAATTAGCCTGCTGATTTGGTATTGAAGGAGCGAAGATTGATGAGAGGATTTGGCTAAGCTTTCTTCCCAAACCTCATTACTCACTTTCAAAGAGAGAACAAAACTGGTGGATGCACACTCACACTCAAACAATCGCCCGACATTTCTGTTAAATTCACTTTTTCCCTTAAAGGCCGAACAAGGAAGCGCCGTCCAACGGCTGCAGTTTCACTCTGGCTCCCCCTTCACATCTGCAGCCGACAGGCCCGCAAAAGAAATGACTAAACAGATAAGTGATATATGCATGGACAGGTGCTGCAGAGAGCTAAGCTGCTAGAAGACAACCTCTCTCTGCTCTAAAAAGAAAGCCCTGCCGGCCCAGGAGAGTGCTGCGTGAAATTGGAGGCTGCTAAAGAGAGGGATGTTTGAAAGGCTTTGAGCTGATTTATGCTGTGTTTTATCCCACAATAAAGATTATGGATGATGATATTGATTTAGCCGGGGCTGTGGCCATGACTGGACTCGGGCTCTCAGGTTGGGAGAAAAGAGAATTTAGCTCATTATCATTCTTCGACACAGTGAGGAAGCCTTTCTGTCGGGCAACGTGTGGAGATAAATGTGCTTCACTCGGTGAGCATGCCAGACACTCAGATCATCCTCTGTATTAGCGGCTCCACTCTTTCCTCTTCTTTAGTGTTTGTGAAAGTGATGAACCCCCCCCCCCATCCTGTCCTCCTCCTTTAACGGAGCGGAGAGGGAAGCTGCGGGCGTTCCCAGCAGCACAGGCCGGCACGCCGACGGGGAGGGATGAAGTTATTGACTCCGCTTTGATTTAACCTCTCCTGCCTGATCCTCAGAAGCTCGCAGACACATGCAGATCGGGGAATTCTCAAACTAACAGCGGTCCTCTGAGAAGATGTGCACGTCAAAGGGGCAAATCAGAAATCAGGGCTTCAGATCCTGGACTTAACAACAGTGTAGAAGTAATACTTTTAAAGCAAAAGTTCTGGCAGGTAATTTCAGTTAACCAGCATGTTTTTTTATTTTTGTTTCTAATTACACTTTAGTAGATGTTTGTCACTTTAAGGTGATTGGAATAGTTTTTTGACCTACCAATACATTTGGGTGATTAATGCTTAAGATAATAAAGAAAATAAATTTTCATAGGGGAAAAAAATCCACAAAATCCCTAAAGGTTTCTGTGGAGGCATCCTGAAAAAAAAATGTATGAATGCCGCGTGCAAAAACAAAATCTGCAAACCTCAGATTACTACTTTGTGTAGTTTACATTTTAAGTATGTTGCTTTAGGAATAACTGAAGTATACATTAAACTTTTTTTTTTTTTTACCTGTTTTTAATCTACCATTCGCCAATGGCTGTCTTTGGGATCATGTAGCTGGACTGAATAAATATTGACAAAAAGTAAGTCTCCCACGATCAAAATTTATTTGTGCACTTCATTGCACAAATAAATACAAATCTATGATGCAATTTCAACTACTTTAAAGCTGCAAAAAGGAACTGGTTACAGGACGGTATTAGAAAACCTGATCATCACATGATTTCCTGCTCACATATTTTTATTTTGTCCTTTCACTTTCGCTTCAACTTTTTTTAAATGAATTTGTGTTTAATAAATTCACACAATTGTTTAAACCCTAAACCATGATGTGGCAATCCCATTTTCTGACTTAAGGTTAAAGAATGAGCTCAACTAATATTTTACTAATTTTCTCTTTTGCTTACATGAACATAAGTAGGACTTTTAAGCTAATGCATGTTGTTGCCCCTGCCACAATATAGCAGATGTACCTTGCATAATACAGACATATGAAGATTTGAAGATATAAGTAAAAACACTCCAGAATCAGAGTCCTACGTTTCAGAAACTATAGCACGTGCAATATAACTTCCAGATAAATTACAATGAAGGGATCCCAATGATTTTTTTTTTTAGAAATATGTTCTCAAATGTCCAAGCAATGACCCAAACCGAATGCTACCCAATCCCATGTTATGCTATGCAGACACTCTGTCGTCAACAGTGAAGGTCTACTCACCTCTCCACGTGCTGAATGTTTAAAGTGGCTGTGATTGCAGGGGACCTGTCCTCATTTACTGATTAATAATGAATATTTGACCACTTGGGGACACAATGGGGAACGCTGAATTTTCAGCTCGGGATGGTTAAGTGAGTTACACCCTTCAAATCCATAGGTAATGTGGGCGCATCATAAACAATGCACATCTTTTATAGACATGATAAAAGTTGATGCCTAAACAATATTTTATTTGCTATCAGTTGAACATGTATAAAAAATACAATGCAGGAAAAGAAACAGTTTGATGGTGGCTATAAACCAGCAAAGCTTAGTAACAGAATATTTTATGTGTTTTTCTGTTTTTCTTTCCTTGCAAACTCATTATTTGTGTGTCCTAACAGATTAATTTTTGCTTCAAAAATACATTTAAAACAATCTGCTAAGCCTCTGTTATATAAAGGTATTTATAAATAGTTTTGCTCCTGTATGTAGAAACAGAAGGAATTTACCAGTTCATAAGTGAAATAACTTTTTATAGAAGATTTGAAATGAAAATATTGACATTCGCTGACATGCTAAATAGTGAGCTTGTTGGCTTTTATTGTGCAAACTGATCAAGTTTGTCTATTTTGTCTAGTTATTTACTGTTAAAAAAAACTATTACCGCTTATATGTTCATAGTTTTGCTTTATTGCTTTCATTTTTAAATTATCCCACTCAGTTACACATTTCTTTGAATCTGAGTATGCTGTTTTTAATAAAGGCACAGCGTTTTTTTCCCCCCTTATGCTGTAAATTTGCACTTACCGTACAGCCTCTTGTCCTTGTACTTCTTGAACTTCCTGTTTTTATATTTGTACCTTCGCGTGACTCTGCATGTTTTGGCTGGCCTGTCTTCTGCTGCTGGTAACCCTAAATTTCCCCCACTGAGAGACAATGAAGGAAATCCCTATTTCTATTTCTATTCTTGATAATTAAGTTACGGTTGATTTTATAATGTGGGCAGAACTTTGGTCAACTGATGTTTTAAACACGCTATAAAAATAAAACTTCACTTGATTTGACGCATACATGCCAGAGAACGCAGGGTGTACATAAACTTCCGTCTGCACATAATGATGGTTAAATTAAATGCATCCGCACATTGTTAATACATCCATAATTTCAAGCCACTGCGGCTATTGTTACGAGTAATATCACTAAATTGTTCTACACTCATTACAGTTAGAGTTGTTGAACAGGACAATGGCGGCAAAGTGTACTCCTCTTTAATTAATTACCCTCTTTTGTTTCTTGAGGCGACACACAAACAAGCGCTAGTAGATAACAACGTGCACGTACATTCAAAAACAGACGAGAATTTGGTTTTCAGAGAGAAAGAAAAGGAGGAAGTGGGAGAGAGGAAGAGGGTAATATCAGCAGGCTATCTATCCTCTCCTCCACTGGTGCATCCCAATCCTCTTTGGAAATAACAAATGCATAAAGGAGCCACAACACAAATATATCTGCCTGGCTCAGATAGATAGTGCAATGCTAGAGTTTAATACCCTTATGTAAACCAGTAACAATCAAGGCCTAACACACACCCCCACATCACCACTAAGGGGACAATAAGGAACATGCTCTATTCTCTCTCCAGATATGAACAGTGAGAAGTGATTGTGTTAGTGTGTGTGTAAGAAGAAGAGATGTGTTTTTTTTTTTTTTTTCTCCCCAGCAAATAGTGAACAATGCAGAAGCCCAGATTGGTTGGCTGGCTGATGCTTCTTGTTTTGGTGGCTGTTTCTGAAGCAGAGAGTGATATAGACCCTGACCTCAGAGACCGCAGCATATCCGATAGTCTATTTCAATCATTCCTTACCATGCACTCTTTTGATATCTCACTTTATCCCTCTGTGCCAATTTGTTTTTATACTTTGCCCCCTCGCTCATCCTCCAGCTGCTCCTCTTTTCTCGCTAAGGCTGACAAAGAGGGGAGCGGCGCGGCAACCAAGAAGCCAATTTGTCTTAAAAGAAGAAAAAAAGGAAAAAAAAAAGCATCGCCACTGACAAGCAATCTAAACGAAGGAAAACACTCGCCGACTCACTCATTTATCAAATTAATTTGTGCAAAAACAAGCGGCACCCGTGGCAGGTTTGCTCACAAGCAGAGACAGAAAAAAAAAACATTTTATTGACACATATGATACAGCTCGACTTCGCTGACAATTTCCTGCCGACTAAAACAGATTTTGACCAAGAAAAGGGGGGGTGGGGGAATCAACAGGGCTGTCTTTGTAAAGGTAGATCAATATGATTAGTATGCCATGCTTTTGTGTGTGTGTGTGTGTGTGTGTGTGTGTGTGTGTATGTCTGTGTGTGTAAAGGAAGCAGTATAGACAGAGGTTAGCATAGCAAAGGTTAAAATCATACATCAGCCACCATCTGCATGTGCCTCGGAGGGAGAAAAGCACCCTTTATCTCTCTTTGTAGGCTTGATCACTTTAATATTTTACACAAGGTGACATTTTGCGCTTTCTAAATGGAAAGAATGTGCACACTTTACATTTAGGGTCAAAGAAGGGATAGCCATGAAATGTTCTAGGCTTCGAAACACCGCCTGACAAGTGTGACAGTGTGATCTTTGTCACGTTTACGGACGTTTTCCTGAAAGTAACTATGGCGGCGTTGAGTCTTTAAAAAAGGGAAAGAAGTTTCGTCTGGCCTCGCAGCGCATTAGTCTAACCTTACAGTGGCTTTCCAGTGTTTGCAGCGCTCCACAGAGAGAGTCAAAGCTGTTCCGCAGTTTTACGTCAAACCGTAACGAGCTGCAGTGTGAGAGGAGCAGCGGAGGTCTCAGAGATGTAAAGAATCTGTCTCTTCTCTGCAAACTCAGCGGGACATGATCAACATCTGCAAACGAAGCACGGAGAGAGTGAAACCGAATGCTACACAGACACAGGAAGACAGAAAAAAGAGTCTGCGTCCTATATAGTGTGTGTGTGTGTGTGTGTGTGTGTGTGTGGTTGGGTGTGCGTGCGTGCACATTATTGCTATCATGTGTGAAAGCATGACTGAAGGTCCTCCTTGATCTTCGGCCTCAAAGTAATGCTGCACTCCTTTAACTATTTAGGACCCCGCTACTATAGGAAACCATCAAATATTTATACAACATTATGGCCTATAAGTAAAGCAAACATTACAGATGTCCACGGTTTGAGTAAAGGGCTTTTGCTGCAGCCGTTTCAGATCAAAGCCTTGGCTTTCTCAAGCCAGTAGATATTTTTAAACACTCCAACGGATTATTCCGACGAGCTGAAGGCAAAACGGTACATTAGATCGTGAAGGATTGAGGCACGCTGAGGATCTGTTAAAGCAGAATCCTTTGTAACCAACCGTGCGACGCATAGACACTGTTCATTTGTGATTGTGACCTTATCAGTCGGACCTATAATAGGCAGAGCGTGGGCCTCTTTTTTACTCTGTACACCGTTTTTACTGTGACAATCAGTAAAAAGAAAGACCGGAATGGCCATCTCTGACGGACGCTGCAGCCCTCCTCCTTCATACCGACAGCCCAGCACACCAGTATGACGCTGCATTGTAGGAGGTGCTGGAACAGGAAGCAGGAGAACAAGGATTTTCTGCACACCATCAGTTAGACCCCCAGGAAAACGCAAGCTAACGTCAGAGTAACACTTTAGCAAAACTCC
Organism: Fundulus heteroclitus; assembly: GCF_011125445.2. NCBI lineage: Eukaryota > Metazoa > Chordata > Actinopteri > Cyprinodontiformes > Fundulidae > Fundulus > Fundulus heteroclitus. Next base: position 474,004 of record NW_023397395.1, on the reverse strand, counting down.
TCCCCTTGAAAGATCTACGGGACGCAAATTTACTGTAGCGCCACATGTGCCGAGTCAGACAGTCCTTTACAAAGAAACGATAAACTACTCGTGACTGGTGTCAGAACTTTAAAACATTTTTAGTTTATGTGTTATACGTTTTATTTAAATGTATGTATGTATATGTATATGTGTGTGTGCATGTGTATGTATGTGTGTATATATGTATGTATATATATATATATATATATATATATATATATATATATATATATATATATATATATATATATATATATATATATATATTTATGATGCACCCTTTCCTACTCCTGACTATTGACTGACTATTGAGCCGACAAGTGAATTTGACAAATTTGACTGTGACAAGTGAATTTCTCCAATGTGAGATCAATAAAAATAATCTTATCTTATCTTATTTATTTATAAACAAATACCTTTACAAAAACATAAAAATATTAAAGTCATCCTATTCAATTTTCATTATCTATTAAATTTTAGATTTTTTTTTTCCTTACAAAAATAGTTAACTAGTAAAACATGGAAGTTAGAAAACATTCATGTGGGAAGATTGCATGTTACCTTTATATCATTGTTTAAATTAAAACTCAACTAATGAGGGGTTAAAAAAAAGTCAAAGAGCGAGTGTGCTGCCAGTAATAAGTGTTAAATTTAAGTTGAGTTTTTTTTTTTTTTTTCTGTGCCTGTAACATGAGGGTAATAGGTACCGATTTGGATTTTTCTGTTAAAAAAAACATGACCGATATATTTTACCACATTGGCGGCCAACAGCTACTTTTATTCCTCTATGTACAGAGACGCGGATGAAGAAAAACTGAGAAAGATGAAGAAGAAAAAAAAACTGACATCTAAGACACAGAATAGCTGCTGGTGCTCTGAAGCCTAAAGGCTGTTTTGTGGAGCTGAAAAAGGCCCTGATCTTTGTGTTGTTTTCCCCCTGATTGATCGCAGTGGCCCAGAGCTCTTCACAGCTTTTTGTCGTAGCGTTTACTTGAATGTTGGGAGGAGGAAAATCACAGCCTTGGAAATGACACCACAGAGGCAGAGAGGCCAATACAAACAAACAGCAAGTCAGAGGCAGCCCTTACAGAAGCAAATATAAAACGCACAGGGGTGAAGACGTCAGGTAGTTTGTAGTTTGCTCATTTTATTTGATCTTATGTTATTCTGCTTTACCTTTTATTTTTAAAAGTGATTATACAAATGTCATAGCTTTTTCTCTTGCTTTTAAAATTCACAAAACAATGTTATGTTAACAATGTTATCCATAAAAATCACAGATGTGCTCGTGTCACAGTTCCGTTTCGGCACATTCTTAAAATACAGTTGGCAACGTCATTTCGGTACCTTTGCTTCGTCCGTCTATTGCAAAAAAGAAAGTCGTTTTAATGGCGGATTCACACATCTTTTTCCTCCTCATGATGGAAACTGGCTCTACAGTCAGAATGGAAGAACGGGTCTTATACGCATTGTGAAATAAGCTGATGGTAAATTTAAGCCACACCAAAGACCGTTCAGATTTTATACGAGCCGAGATCAAACTGTGGCACAACTTTTATCCTCCTCCTCTTGTTTCCAGTATCGTTGATGTAGGTAAAAACCCTACAGTGGATGGGACTTTTTTTTTTACGCTGTATTTTGCCTGTTTGAACTGTTGGCCAAACATGATAATGAGTCACCGATGAACATAGACATGGTTTTGATCATTTCTCACCAAGGGAAAAAGATGTTCTGGGCTGGTTTCTTCTTTGAGCGACGGTTAATTTGAAACTGTGGTCAAATATTTAAAAAGAAAAACCACAGAAATCTGCAAGTGTAAATCAATGCAATAATTTATACTCAATAATATTTAAGATTTACAGAAGAACTGTTGGGCAAAATAGCATAACTGACCAAGGACTCGTCATGTTACTTGAAACCACACCGTAATAAAACAGTTTGCTGCAATTTACGCCATTGATTTTGCCACCCAGCATCACAATGGAGCACCCATGTTTAAAAAAAAATCAGCCTCTGTTAGTTTGCAGCGGTAAAGAGTTCTCAGGTGTCCCTCAGCATTCAAGGGAGATGTATCGAATCACTTTTTGATTCCTCTGTCTTCTTTTTTCTCTCATGCAAGCTGTCACATGAACACTTACCCAACGCGAGCATGTATTTTTTTTTTTTTTTTTTTTGTCTTTTTTGCGTGTGCATGGTTAAAAACATGAGGAGTGAAGCAGGCCGTCAGGCTGTGACTCGCGGTGGACAGGACAGCCCTTGGCTCTGTCTGTCAGCGTGTGAAGCCCCTGTGTGCAGCAGTGTGGACGAAGCTGTTCAGGGCTGCCCCGCCGTTGCAGACCTGTCATGGTGACACAGACAGACTGACACGCGGTAGCACTGAGAGGGTGTACCCTTCAATGTTTTGTCTTTTTTTTGGTTTCCTTTTTTTTCAGTTCTTTTTCTTTCTTTCTTTTTCTCACATATCCACTTAATGTTCTCGGTTTCTCTCATTCGGCTTCTGATTGTCTCTCACCTTCGTAGCTCCGTCTCTGAAGTCGGGATTGGAAAAAGAGTGTGGGCGTTTTGGAGGCCAGAAAATTTGCGTTAGCATCTGTTTGGTGCATCCGTTGACTCCTTGTCTGGTTGAAGAAAAAAAAAAATTAGGTCTGTTATGAAAGATCTTGTGAAAGTAGTCGCAACCCTCCGGTTGTGTGAATTCTGGAGGTGAAAATTTCAGAAAAGCGGCAAAAAAAAAAAAAAAAAGGCTCATACAAGTGTGTCAGCCGCGACTATTTTACGGGTGTCAGCATTAAGTGTGTTTGTGCAGGCGTCTCCGTTGTGTCTGCAGGTTTGCTCGACGAGCCGATTGCGTAACCCAAGAGACCTCAAAACGATGGATGTCAGATGATAATCTGCTCCTTCTGCAGGTTACATACAATAAACACCAGGAGGCCGTAAAAAGATAACTTCCTCCCAGGTTCTTGACATTTCGTGCTTCGATTTTTACAGTTGCACACTGTTCATTTTGTGTGTGTGTGTGTGTGTTTTTTAAGCATGCTGTTCCAAGTTGCATTCTGGCTTTCCTTTTTAAACACTCATTTTGCTGCTGCTGTCTAACTGTTTGTGGTGTGGAAGAACACACACACACACACACACACACACTCATCCTCTTGTAGCCTGAGGGGTCCAACAGCTTATTATGAGTCCTTAGTGGAAGAGGGAGGAGAGAACAAGAGGACGACTACACTTAAGTGGCAGCAGACAGCAGACAGGGAGAGATTTACTTCTCTTATTCCAGCACACAAAGATTTAGAGGAGCTCAGTATGTGATTAAGAGAAACTCCCTCTGTAATACTATAATGCTGGAATGTCTGCTGGCAAATGTAACGATGACAACTCTGTGCTGTGTGTGTGCGTGCGTGTGTGTTTGTGTGTGTGTGTGTGTTGTGTGTGTGTTGCGGCAGCGGCGGTGGTGGGGCGCCACTTCCTCCAGCACACGGGCCGCTATCGAGAGCATTACAGGAAATCTCTGCCGTTGCGGTTTTGATTTGATGAATGCCAAATTTGCGTCTACTTTTCCAGCCTGGAACTGCCCCACCCCCCCAGCACCCTTCAAGCCTTCCTTGCCATCCTCGTTCTGCCAGCAGCCGCGCTTGTGAGTGTGTGTGCTCGTGTCTTCATATGTGTTTGTGTGTATGTCCATTCCCTCCCTGTCAGGTTTATTTCTGTTATGTTTCTTAATTAGCTAATAAAGGTCATGGCATCTCTCAGTCAGGGGAGGGGCGGTGCATGCAAATGAGCCAGAAGGTCAGACGGATTAGTGACCGCCTCACACCGCCAAAATACAGACGCGACCAAGCTGCCATACAAATACCTGGAGCTGTTGCAACTCACACAAACACACAGGGAGCTGAATCTCACTCAACTTTTTAAGCACTGCATCCACGTTACACCTACTTAGAAACGTTGGCTTCGTCAGCAGCGGTGGTGGAGAAGTGTGTTTGGCCGTCCCTAAAAATGTGCTGGTTAGACCCTATTAATAAAGCTAAGTTTAGATGATTATATTGTATCAATTCACAATATTTATCTATAATTAAGACCAGGATGTTTCATACAGCCAGAAGATTTAGATTCATAATAACGTTGATTCAACCCAGTAGTTTGTTCGTGACATGAAATGAGAGTCATCTCTAAAAAGATAATAAAATATTAGTTGAAATAAAAGCTTCCTTATATTTAATGAGGTTTTTTTTTTTGTAATTCTTTTGGAAGTTTCCAATGTTTTTTTTTTTTTCAAGTCTTTGAGGTTAGAAGGCCCCTTTGCCATCACCCTAGTCTTCAGCAGGCTCCGCAGATTGTTTTATTAGTTGTAAATTGGACTCTGGGCCACTGAAAACATTAATATTAGTTTTATTAAGAAGAAACGGCTTTTATTAAATTAAATGATTACTTTAAGTCTAAACATGCTAGGGTATAAATAGTTTTGGGCTTAGCTGGAAGCCATTCCTTTAAAAACCAAGATTCCCCTCCTTTTAGCGGTAGCGTCTTCACAGAACGATGTGTTTGAGTGTTTTTGTTTTTGCTGTTGTTCTGCCTTGTCTTTTGGTCTTAATTGAAGTGTCATAGTTGTGGCAGCTCCTCTATAATATGGTTTAAATTATCTGCAGGAGGATCAGGTCAGTTTCTATCATCTAGGACCATTTTACTCGTGGGTGGGTTGAATCAGTGACTCCAACATAAGTGAAACATAAAATGAGATCTTGTGACGTTTTTTTTTTTTTTTTTTACTTTTTTACTCTTTACAGTGTTTCTTTCCTACATCCTGTCGCTTTAAAGGGGAAAAAAAATCAAACAATAATCTGACCACGCACAATGGTGCAAGCTCTTGGGTACAGAAGGACCAAGTTGGGTTTCTGTCTTTTGTGCAGAAGCTTCACCCATAAAGCAGAAGCAGAGAAATATCTACAACATGCAGAGCAGGTTGGCGTGAGAACCAGAACCGAAAAATAATGTGTTAGCCATGTCAGGTTCTGTCTTCTGCACTGATTTTAGTACACTGGAGTCAATGTAGTATGAGTCAGTATTACGATGAATTATGTTGGACACATAAAAATGAGTCAACAACGCTTGGGTGTTTGTTATTCCATTCTTTTAGTGTTTTTTACTGTTTCTCTCTTTTTTTCTCTTTTAGTAACTGACATTTTGGATACAAAACCAGAGTACTGTGACATGAGGCATTTCTAACCACCGATGTGTCAATCTAAACCCTCCTTAAGGACATTTGGCGCCTGATTTGGACCAATGACTTAAACAATTATCTGTAATTTACAAGCTAATGCAAGGAAATATGGTTATGTGACCTCAATAAATATCTGCCAACAGGAGGTCGCTCACTTATCAAAGTAACCGAATGCCAAGATAATAAACTGATACACAGCCTATAAAAAACGATTTGTTATGGGTATTGAAGATATTGGACAAAATGGTATGAGGTGGCCAAGAGCTGGTACTACAAACGAGCAAGGGGGCAATCTGACAGGACGCGACAATGACCATGTCCATTCAAAGAAGATTTACAGAAGGATCTTATGAGAATGCTGCCACAGACAAAAACCTCAGAACTGGGTCAGAGAAGCCTCTGAGCATGGTTGTGCTTTGGTAATAGCAAAGACGAGTGAAAACAACCAAATGTGTGGATGTTGAACATTTAGCATCACTTACAGTAAAAACCAATCATGAAAATGCAAACCATTTCTGGCGCGTTTCATTAAACTGATGGCAGGAGTTTCTCCCCACAGTCCGCGCCATCTGACAGCCACTGTGCTCCTGCAAGAGACTCATGCTTTTAGTTTGTGTTGTAAATGTTCCAGCGTCAGTTCATGTAGCAGAAAGCAAACTCCTGCGGTTGCATGAGCAAACAATTCAAAAAGCACATTATTCTCCAGGAAAAGTGACTTCTTACTTTTTACAACATTTACATTTGTTCCCTTCTCTGTACAGGCAGTGATCAGGCTGAGTGTTTTTTTTTTTTACATGGACAATATTGATTTCTGCCAATGGCTGCACAGCTTGGGGGGGCAAAACAAACAAAAACTAGTAACAATTAAAAAAAAAAAAATGTCAGTTGTGCCCTGAAAGATTTTTTTAAGTTTCTTATCTGCATTTATTTTCAATGGGAATGGGTAGCTTACCCTCCTTGCACACTGTATAAATGATTTACTGCAGGTGGCTGATTGCACTGAAATTGGTGATTTGTTTGCAGTTTATGATTTGGAACAAAATTAAGAAGTTACTTACATTTTGCTTCTGATTTCAAGGGTGTTCAGGCTGCATTTATAAATCCTTAACTCAAAATATCCCTCATTTTGATTTGTCAAACACAATTTGAGATTTATGATCAATGTAACACATATGTCAAAAAGTTCTTGTTTCAAATGTCAAATATATCAAATGTTTCTTGTAAGTTATATGATATCTATTTTGAGGTATGACTGTGGGAGGGCCACCATTCATGCAATAGCTACTTATGATTGGGTTGGAGGATAATATTCTCTTTTGTTTGTTGTCATCCTTTTCTACTCTTTTATTTGGTTTCTCTTTGTGTACTTTATCCTTTCCTCCCAATACAGAAGACATGTGCTTAAAACCATCACCTGAATGAGTCTTTATCTGGCCCTTGCGTGCAGTTGTTGTGTTGTGTGCTTGTCTACATAACATGTGGTGCATGAATGCTCCGGTAGATAAGATAAAGGGGGAGGGGGGGCGTAGCAGAGCAGGCAGCGCCGACGTCGTAGTGCAGCAGAGAATCTGTTACTCCTCTTTCAGTCTATCACCTCTCGCAGCAGGACTTGTCTCTGTGTCCTTTCACCCTAAATCACCCGACAGTCTCCGTGTGTGAAAGCTCCATCTCTCCCCTCTTCTATAACTCATCTTGTCTGTCTCGCTACTCTCCTCTTTAGCATCTCACTCAGTTCGTCTTACCTATAACTCACTGGCTTTCTTCCATCCCTGGCCTGCTCTCTTACCTCTCATGCAGCTGTTTACCAATACATCTCTGTAATCTTTGACACTTCTTCCTAATGAACAATTTTAGGAGCTAATTTTTAATCTATCACTGCCTATCTGACCAAAACTGTGCTCTTTTAGGGCTTCTGTGTTGTTGTTGTTGTTGTTGTTTTTTTAAATCCCACAATTCATTCATTCCTCTCTAGTGGGAAGTTGTCTTGCGGGTGCGCCTGACTCGAAGCAGGCAGATGATGGACAAGGGGTTGAGACCCAGAGCATTACCCTGCCCTGAAAGAGAGGACAGACACTACTGTATAACACACGGAATACAAAATAACACACACAGGAGGATGATAGACAAAGCCAAAGTCGAGTGGGGAAGGAATCATAAACAAGCATCACTCGGGGGAAGCATTCTCGGTCTTTGAGCTCATTACGCTCATGAGGGAAGATAAACGCAGTCGCCTATCAGCGTGAGTGGAAACTCTAATAAAAGAGATGCGAATTAATGCCTAACTTTCTCACGCACGATGGAAACAGATGTGAGCAAAAACACCTACTATCTGGAGTTGCAGGCTGCTTGGCCTGCAGCATTAAGATTGCAGCTCAGAGCTCGTCAGACTCTGTCAGTGTAATATCTTCTGCTGAGCAGACCTTCGTGGAAGATGATTTGTTTGGATCCCTTCCTTCGTCTGCGCCTCCTCCTCCTCCTGTCATTCACTCAATACTTATCCAAAATCCAGCTGCTCTTTCCAGAACGTGCTCCTAGCCTGCAGTTAAGAAACAAATCATGCATTCTGCAACACTGTATGAGGAGCATATACACACATGTAGAATAAAGAATGCGCTGCCTCGGGGATTGTGTTTCGCAGATAGAGCATCCAGCCTTACTTTTTCTCTTTTTAAAAGTGGTTTCTAAACTTTACAAGATTCTGTTGCTTTCATTCTCTTACGTCACGCCTTTTAATCTTTTAACGTGCCTCTCATTTCACCCCTACCTGCGGCTTTAAACCAGGAGCCAACTCCTCCCCCGAGCGCTCTCTCTGACATTGTCGCCTCTCTCCTTTGCAAACAAATTTGATGTCTCCTAAACGTGTCTGCGTGCCCAGAGGGACACAAGATTTAAAGCCCGCTGTCCAAGGAGTTTAAAAAAAAAAGAAGCACAATCTGTAATCGAAGACTCTCTTTGACCACCTGCACAGAGAAACACACGTGTCTAGAGCATGACAAAAGTATTTATATTTTTCACGTTTTGTGACATTACAACATGGGGATTTTACGTGACATACAGAAACACACAAAGTGAACCGTAACTGTAAAATAAAAGGACAACAACATATCGTTTTCAAAACTTCTTATCAGTAAAGATCTTAAAGATGTTCCGTGAGTTTGCATCCACACTATTAATCTGTTACAGCTAAATTACATCTAATATAGCCGATATATTAGATAGTTAATAAATGGTCGCTCTGGAGGAACAGCTTGGGTTCATTAGGAGGACAATCAGTTGTGCGGACCGTAAATCTGGCCTTTATGGAAGAAGAAAGTCCTCAGTGAAAGAAATGAACGACAAGCCCAGCGTCAAGTTCTCCACAAACCATGTCGGGGAAGGAGCAAACGTGGACGGAGGTGTTCTGGTCAGATTGGACCAGGATTGAACATGTTGGCCCACATCCAAAAAGCTACTTGTAGTAGAAAACAAACACACACATACCAGCCCAACTGCAAGGCATGGTGGAGGGAGCATCATGCTAAGGGCATGCTTTTCTTCAGCAGGGTCAGAAAAGCGGGCTAGAGTTGATGAGGAGATGGATGCAGCAAAAATAGCAGATAATGATGGAAGAAAATCTGTCGGAGGTTGTAAGGGGCGTTGGACTGGGGGTAGAGGTTCACTTTAACCCATAAACATCTACTCAGATCTACAGAAGGTTATTTAGATCCAATGATATTCATGTGTTCATTCAGAATGGCTCATTTCAAGCCCAGACCTAAATCTATGTGAGAAGGTTTTAAAACTTAAATTGCTGCCTTCCTATCTGACTGATCTTGAGCTATTTTGCAAAGAAGAAAATTCAGTCGGAGACTCAAAACGAGTTGCAGCTGTAATACAAAAAAAGTATTGTCTTATTGACCGGTTAATGCAAATTACCTCCGCCTATTTTAGATTTTTATTTTTGAAAAAACTGTTGAAAACCACATATAGTTGTCATCAACATCACAATTATTGTGTTGAATGCTCTGGTTTAGATTGGGGAGCCGCTTCCTGCTGATCACACCCCTCCAGATAACGCCTTTGTTGCCCATATGGGCTTTGAAGTCCCCAGAGAAGGCCACGTAATCTGAACTGCTGTTTTGTGCGTGAGCTCACATCATAGTCAGAACTTCTTGGACTCACTCACGGGATAAAATTTCTAAACTGAGGCACTCAGCAGTGGGTTTGCGGTTATCCATACCCTTGACCGACCCCTCTCTACCTGGGCAACTCCGGAGTAAAGCCCCGTCTTCAGGAGTTGGAGTCCAGACCCTAAGGTGTGTGTAGAGGTGACTCCAACTATTTCTAGTTCTTCCTTCAACCTCACACAACAACTCTGGCTCCCTACCCACCAGTGAGTTGACAATCTATGTACATTAAACCAGATTATGCCGGCAGGAATTAACCAGCCGAGGCTCCCATCCTCGCCTGCCACCCGACTTGCATCGCATCTGATCCTGACGTTCCTCTCTGCTGGCGGTGGGCCGACTGTGCATCATGGGGGCTTCTTGTAGCTCCTTGGGCTGAGCCCCTCTGAGCTCACCTGTGAGCCTGTTGCCTCAAAGCCCTGGTTCAAGGAGGGTGATGAATACTTTTAGTTGGCAGCGTGAATGGCTGAATTATCTGCATCTGTGGTGAACCGCTGCCAGGCGTGACTCACGCTGCAGCCGAGCCACACACTCGGTTTCAGTTTCATGCGACATCCTGCCGATCAAACGGTGACCACTCTTTTTTGTTTTGTTTTCCATGCAGACACAATAGAGCATAATTATCCAGGAGCCACTTCACGCTTGGGGCTCCGTGCGCGGCTAATAAATGCTAACAACGAAACGCCGAGGCCATATGTCATTTGGTGCATTAGCCAGTGTTCGGTTTTGTCAGGCGTTTTTTTTTTTTTTTTTTTTTGCTTGCGGGTACATTACATACATTAGCTGTGTTTCCAGTCTCTATCATTCTTCTGATTACAATAAACGCTCCCTTGCATTGTAACGGTGGGCTTTACAATAATGGGTCGTAAATTAATACAGTGCTCAGCAGTAAATACTATTGTGCTGCTAGTGTTTACAGTGCATAGCCCTGTACATACGAATGAATCGGTGGATAATTACCATTTACAGAGGCGCTCACTTCAAGACAACCCACACTTAGTGTCCATTTGTCACAAAGCTGGAAGGAGCCGAGAGGGAGGTGGTGCATCTTGATGGAGGGGATCAGTGTCCCAAAATGTCAGTGTATCAGCAGCAGTGTGCTGAATCTCTTTTCTTTAATCTTACAGAACAGGGGCAGGTGTGAAAATCTTATTAAGGTATAATTCATTGCTCTGCTGGGGTCATTTGGGTTTGCATTATCACCGAGATTATTCCCACATACACACACATGCACACACAGACGGGGAACGTATAAACCCTGTGACTGAGCAGCAAGCAAGCACGTAGGTGTGTTTGGGGGGGGGGCGTGCTTCCATATGAAATGTACACGAGGGTGAATCTCAGTGGTGTTAATAGCTTTTTAAATGTCAGGGAAAGTCAGGGAATGATAAAAGAGAGATTTGTTATCCATTGTCCTCGTGATCGCCGAGGTGCACGCCGCTGCTCTCACCTCGCCGAGGAGTAGACCAACTTCCATCCACGCTGATGTCAGCATGATTTATTCACCAATCAGATTAGCTCTGAGGGAGACAATGAGAGAAAGGGAGCGGGGGACAGAGCGGCAGGCATTAGGCTGAGTTCTGAGTTATTGTCATGTTTTTCATTGTCATACTCTCCGAAATCTGGTCAGGCGATGCTTAATATACCGTGGAATATTATAATGTGTGTTATAAAAAGTGCTCATTGTATGGTAACTTCCAGCAACAACGCAGCAGAAATAAAGTCAATATGTTCCTCTTCATAAAATATAGATTTACGGAAGACATGTCAGAAGTAACTTAATTTGAAACTGTTTTATTCTAGACCTTCACATTTATTTATGGCTCTCTTTTTTTTTTTTTTTACAAATATCATTTGTTCATGTAAAGCACAAGAAGTTTGTTTTATTCTAAGAAAATTAGAAGATTAAAGTTCAGGTACGCCATCAGCTTTGGATATTTTTTCCACCCTGATTAGTCTGACGCTGCAATGTTTTAAGTCAAACTTGAGTCCTCACCCAGCCTGTCTGTCTCGGTTTCTCTAGTTATAAACGTTTGAATAATGTTCTGACTCTGAAAGTGACCACATTTGGCTCAGTAGCAGGTGTCCTGTAGCCTTTTTCTTTCTTGTTAAAATAGCATTTTCTCTCGTCTTTCTCATTGTAAAGGCAGATTTGGAGAAATTGGCCACTGTGTCACGATACATTTATTCCCCAGGGACAAAGGGAACACATTGACACATTGATCTTAATTCATAATGTTTGGTTTATGTTTGTTTACAGTATTGTTTTAGAGGCATCGGTATGCATTGTGGCCCTACTGATTTTTGATAAAACCAATTATTTAATAACTTTACTAACTTTATACAGCGTTGTGAAAAAAAAGAAAAAAAATGTAAAGGGGAGTCCTCTATATTCTTTCTGCTTTTTACTATTTTGTTATAGCTAAATGTTTTAAAATTATTTTGTATCATTAAAGATAACTTAAATAAATACAACTAGGCATAGTCATCATCCACAACAACCTAGTCCTAAGATAAATCACAAATTAACTTTAGTTAACCACATGTTTACTCAGTTTCAAAACCAGGCCTGGCTGCCACACCCCTAGAATTAATAAGTTACTCAAACAGAACCCGTCTGACAGCATGAAGTAGGCTAATGCCAAAAGAAAACTGAAAGTTTTGTAAGGACCTAGCCAAAGTCTGGTCTGAAATCCAAAGGAGAGTCTGTGACAAAGCTATTCTGCAAAGAAAAGTATACCAAATGTCCCTGACAATGATGTAAAAGACTTAAGGCCAGTGATCACAGACACTTAATAGTTGCAGATGAAAAGCAGTTTTTAGTACAGGAAGCAATTACTTTTTTCACGCTTGGTTTGCTTGCTTTGGATGGCATTATTCTCTTAGTGAATAAATAATTTGAAAACTTCTGCCTATTTTTTCTCAAAATAAATTTGCCTCATACTAGACATATTTGAAGAACTGGAAAATTTAGGGGAGAGAAGAAAACATTTTATATATGCTGGCGGTGGTTGTGGTGGTTGTGGAGTGCACTGAAGAGGTTTTTGTTTTTCAATAGTTTTTAACATAAAGTCATGGGACGCCTTTTATGCACACCAAATGTGTGCATGTTATCTGATATAGTGAAAATAATATGTGAAATAATTTTTAACAGCAAGAAAACAAAACTTCTGGGTGAGTTAATCTCCTGATTTAAATGAGTTAAAATTCATCTCTAAACATTTTCATTAATCTAAAGTAGAAAAATGTGTTTTTTATTAGAATTTTTTTTCACTTTAAGCAGTATTTTCTTTAATGTTGCAGTTTTGTATTTACCTAACAGATAAAGGAATCCCAAGATGTTACAAACCTTTTTAAATCATTTTCAAGAAAGCATTACATCTCAATTAGATAAACTAAAGGACTTTAACAAACTCAATGAAAGAAATGTACAGTTAAGTAGGGGACAGCAAATTGAGTTCTGAAATGAATCATATTCATGAGAAACAAACGTTTTTCTAAAGTTATGTCAGATACCTTATGAAGTTATTGTGTTAGTATTTCATGTGTTGAAGGGACATTTGAAACAGATTTTATGAGCTGTTGCTGAAATCTTTCAAGACATTGGCAAATTGCAAACATAATCCACCAGTAAGCCACAGCAAAGATGACAAAACTCTGAACTGTTTAACTTTTGTTCTGTCATCGATTCCCACAAACAGTATGACACAAACAGACCTAAGCACGGGGAGTTATCGGATGTGAAAGTGGCTCAGTAGCTTTCTGGAATGATTCGATGGATTTAAAGCACCCTGTGGACCTCCAGCGGTTCATTTTTCTCAGCGCAGCTCTCTTCTCTCTGCTGGCACTCTACTCGCTCTGACGCGCGCTTTCAAGGAGGCAAATCTTTATAGTTTCCTCTCCCGGCTTCTCAAATCTTCCTTTAAATCCACCCAGTTTGTGCACTGTGAAAAGTGTGTGTGCTCATGTATGTGTGTGTGTGTGTGGTTGTGTCCGGCACACTGGCCTTGCTCTAACGAAGGGTTGAGTGATGTCACAACAGACTGCATTTTAATAGAGAGGGAAGCAATTAGAGAGGGGACAGGCCGAGAGGTGAAGAGATGGAGGGGGCTGTCTGGGTGACACACACACACACACACACACACACACACACTCATTACTGGGGATGAGTTAATTAATTGCACAGTGATTCACGGCACTTGTAATTAATCTCGTAGGTATGTGAGTGTGTTTTTGAGAGGTGACTCTTCTACCACCATTTATAATGTACACGCAGTGGCAATTCACATTAGCGTGCATTTTTATTCTTCTGAAAGCACAAATGGATTAATCTCCAGGCTGCACCGCAAGACTCGCTTTGTTTTTTTTAATTAAATTGGTTATTATCGTCAGTTTTAGTGCCATTTTCTCTTGGTTGAAAGTGTTTTATTAGTAATCAAATTTGCTGTTTGTCAGTCTCTAAAAACAAAAGTGGAATGAAAGCATCACAGTGCCAAAAATAACAGGCACATATGTCAGCTTACCAATTTTAAAAGAAGAACCTTAAACATGCCGCTGAATAATTTGTAGCAATAACCTAAATAAATTTGTTTTCTGTTTGCACTGCAAAGTTTATTCGATTTTGTTTTAAGACTTTATTTCAAACAAGCGCACCTCAACCATAAGTCAATATATTTCCGCAGGCCCTAACATGTCTAAAAAGGAATAGGAAGAAGCATTAACTTATTTATTATTCATTTTCTAATCATTTAATGGAAGTTTTCTATTTAACTACACACACACACACACACACACACACACACACGCATGCACGCATATATAAGCTACAGGAAGGTAATCTTTCGATCATGCGTTGGGTTGAATTTTGTATTTTAATTATAGTTTTTTTTAAAGGAGTCATGCCTGTTTATTGCTTTGTATCGGCACCTGATCCATTCCATAGCTTTAGTTCACATCCAGTAATAAAAAAACGTTTCAGTGTAGCTTGAGCACCAGGTTGGTTAAAACACAGCTCTCCCTTCAATTAATGAGCTCCTAAAAGAAGATGCTATTTAATATTATGGGGTATCATGTTTAAAAAAGGTGTAAGAAATTTCCCCTGTAACTGGTGCAAGGAATCATCCAATCAACATTTTGCACTAGAGTTATTGGTGACAGAGAACTTTTTACAAGTATTGCCCCGTAAAATATTTAAAAAATTATATATTCAACAAAGTAGAAAAAAAAGGAGTGATTTATAGTTCAATACATATTTAGCCCTTTCTGGTACTGAAGTGTTTCTTACAAGCGTATTATGTGTGGGTTTTAAATGAGGTTCTCCTTTATTTTGTGATCCATATTTAGACAAAGCGTTTTGCTTCCATACCCTCTAATGTCCACATCACATTTGTTACTTTCAAACCACCACTTTAATCTATTATAATTTTTTTTTATTTGATGAAAAGCCTTTCATAACCAAACACTAAGAAATCACTGCCTTATATCTGTTTACATCGCAGCACTTGGTTACATCATGTTCCAGCAGGAACGGCTCTTACTCCTCAGAGCACTCTAACTGCATTACTTTTTTATTATTAATTTTAAGAGGGCTATGTGGGGCTGGGTATGATTGTCCAGTTAAAAAAATTATGTGTATTAATCTTGCGCCGGTCTACCCATGATCCTTTGAATTTATCAACTTGAGGAGGGGGAGTGGTGGAGCAATCGCATTTGGAAATTAAACAAATAAAAAAAGTTGAAGATGGCTGAGTGAGTGATGAAGCCGGCCGACTGCGAGCAGCATAAATCTCTTCGCCTTTCACCACCCCACCTCTGCCCATGCACACATTTGGAAATTGTTATGATTTTACTGTGTTTGCATATATGAGTGTAATTTATTAGACCCAAACACCATCAGAATTATTTACAAGCAGGTTCTGGTCGGCTGCCAATAAGCCCATCGGGCTCATTGTTGGGGGACTGGTTATGTGATCAAATACACAATAGTAATTGTGAAGGGAGAGGGGCCAGAGTGTTTCTCAATGAGGTGATTATCTGCGTGCAGGTTATTGTGCTATTTCAGCATGACATGTAAATCTGTATCGCACCATTAATCAGTGTTGTCGGTAAAAACTGAGGTGTGAAAAATGGATGATGAGAGGGGGAAAAAGTATTATTCTGAGAGAAAAAAAAAATCATCTCCAAAAGAGACAGCTACAAAAGAGCAGAGGCACGGTCTCTGTCTGTTTTGCTTCAGTAAATCTTTTATTATACTTTCTGGTGAAAGCTCAAGTTTAGCATCTTGAGTGGAGCCATTCAAATAACATCCCTCTAAATCACCTGCAGGTGGTTAGACCAATCAGATGCTAAACTGTATAATTTACCTTAGGCAATGGTTTGTTTTATGAAAACACTGCCCCCCCGACTTCCCTTATTAACTCATCAAACAATCGAATACCATGAATCATAACTAAACCATCTATCTGTGGGCTCTCTGTATTAGTTTTTAGGCGATCATGCAAACATTAAACGCTTTAAACTTTGTTCAGGATTTCAATATTTTTTTAACCATTTTTAAATTTTCCTTTCAGTGTACTTAAGTTTAAGATCCTTACCTTACTGCATGAATATTCATTTATTTTCTCTTCGAATTCACCAAGAGAAGTCCAATGAAATGTAATGACCTCTGTCTCAGAGGCAACAAAGCATCAGGATATTGCCGCCACCATGCATCACAGACTGGATAAGCCCGTCAAGCACGAGTGCAATGACTTCTCCTCTTCTTACTTCATCCTTCTAGTTTTGCACCAGAAATATCAGTCCTGTGATCAGAAAAAAAATAGTTTTCTGCTTTCTGGACAGGTTTGCCTGGTAATTAAGCTGCTGGTTCTGATCTTATTTTGATGTGTTCCAAAACGCATTTTTCATGGGTCAAAACCTGATGAAATTAAGCTCATTTTGAAGCACAATTTATGAAACGCACCAACGAAGAACATGCATTCGGTATGTTGTGCCCCATTTTGTATAGAGTGTTAGCGCTGGGATGCAGGTTGTAGACTGTGCTACCACATCAGGGGTGAAGGTACTTTAGCTGTGATGTCACTGTCTCATGCTTCATAGGTGTTTTTTGTTTGTTTTTTAATCCACCTAATTATGGGCGAAGTGTCTAAGCGTGCCCAAGAGTGGCCAAATGAGGATTAGCTCGATTACTCAGGAAATACGTAGCTCTGACTGGTTTTCAGTGTGAGCCCCTTCAAGCAATTTTACATCCCAGGTTGAATAAATCCTAATTAGGGCTTGGAAATTGGACTACTTAATTAAAAAAATTGTTAACATATGATTTATTTAATCCCACCTCTTTCAGTTACCTATTTTCTGGCACACCAGCAACACTAATACCTGCTGGGTGGCGGTAACGCGCTAAAGTTCATCTGCCAGCTGCGGAGGAAAATGCTCAGCATTTACTGAAACTGAATGAAAAGAACACTTGGTAAATAATGATGGAGGGCAAAACCATAAAATCTTATAGGTGTAATGGTTTTTATTTACTTCCTAATGGCAGCTAAAAAAAAACAGCATTGTTTGTGCAAATACGGAGAGAAGAATTATTTCTTACTGTAAGCCTACAGAATCCCTACAATGCAAAAGCTGTTGCTGTGAGCACAGACACCAGATCAGTATTTGGACTGTGAGAGGAAGCCGGAGTACCCAGAGAGAACCCACTCATGGACAGGGAGAACATGCAAACTCCATCCAGAAAGATACCAGATTCCTTCTTGTTGGGTGGCAACAGTGCTACCAACCGTGTAGCCCCAAGCAATAGACCAGATTAGCCTAACTAAGAACATATTTGATGTGTGTCAAAATGTGGGAGTTCACATGCCCATGGAGCAGTCTGGGGCTAAGAGTCTTACTCAGGGACCAACAATGACCGTGGGATTCAAACCAGAGAACTTGCAGCCCTGCCAGGACGGACACAAGCGGCACGGCTCGAATCAACCAGGCCACCAGTCTCTCAGATTCTGTCAACAATTGCTATTTGGAAAAAGTGATTATTCAAGATTGTTTCATGAATTAGCTTAAAAATTTTGGTTGGGGGTCGGCCTCGGCCTCAAGCAGGAGGAGTTTCTGTATCTTGGTGTCTCGTTCCGAAATGATGTTGGATGGAACGAGAGATGGACAGATGGGCTGGTTTCATCCGCAGAAATGCAGGCACCGCCCCGGTCTGTTGTGGTAAAGAAAGAACTGAGCCAAAACGCAAAGCTCTTCATTTTCTGATCCTCACCTATGGCCATGAGGTACGGATCATGACCGAAAGAACAAGATTTAATATACAAGCGGCTGAAATGAGCTTCCTCCAGAGGGGGGCCTGGCTCAGCCTTTGAGCTCAAAGTAAAACCGCTGCTTCCTCAGAACAAAAGGATCCAGTTGAGGTGGTCCTGCATATGATCAGGATGCCCCCCTCTGTGCCTCCTTTTGGGGTTTTGTGCCCCAGGGAAGACTCAGAACGCGCTGGAGGGATTATATTTCTAGCCTGGGAACGCCTTGGGATCTCACAGAATGAGCTGGAGGAAGTCTGTGACTCAATCTCAGATAAGCAGAGGATAATGGATGGATAGGTGGATTATCTCAAATATTTTATAAATTCTTTTAAATCATGTGCCACCACTACACATGACACATCTACATATCATAGCATTCAATTAAGTATCAGGTTACACTTGTGACATTTGTGCCCCATTCACTAAAATTTTGTCCAGAAAAAAGTCTTTGGCCGACTGGACTGGCTGAAGCTCTAACTGTGTTTGGTGCAGTGTCAGATACGAAGAAAGGCGATGCTGAGGAGTTGTTTTCCCAAAGCAGTATGTCATCATAAAACCTTTAAATCCAAGCCAGACACACAGTAGAGAGAGGGATGCATTAGCAAACATTAACATTCATTTGGCAACTAGAGTCCTTCAGATCATGGCCCCATAGGTCAGTAATATTGACACCTGTCTATGTACTTATTTATTTATTTGCTTAGTTGCGTGACTTTTACAAACTCATTCTGCGTGGAGAATGGTTGACAAAAATGGGATTAAACTGTTTTATAGTGAACACAATCTTTCTGACGTTGCATTTCAGTCAACACTTCAGTTTCTATTTTTCTCCCAAAAGATTTTTGCTTTTCTTTAAGAAAAAAATATTATTTTTGTTAAAGACAAAGAAATCACAACTAGTAGGTTCACTGATTAAACCCTGATTTGGTCATCAGATTAAATGCTACACTAGTTTGTTAAACTATTTTGTTTGTGGTTTTGGGTTTCTTAAAAAGTTGTAGAACATGGTAAACATTCATTTTTATACTCTATTCCTGGGGATGTGTTCTACAAAGCAAAACTTTTCAACCAACTAAAACTTTGTGTTTGACGTCCAGTGATCCACGCCTCCATGCAATCTATTAAAGTGTTTTTGATCAATATTTTCCAAGGCTTTCAGAAGCCCTTTACTGGTTTTGCTTTGGACTTGGCCGCTTCATTCACTTTCTGTCATTCGCATTGACAGAAAATTGTTAATTCTTCTTAAAAAAATTAGGAAACTAAAAGAGTAGAGAACAAAAGAGGAAGTGTCAGGAATTAAAAATAATCTACAGGAGATGAAATAGAAAGAGAAATCCCACTACTCCTCAGTAGTCATTTTGACATCTAATAGTAATTTGAGAATCCCTTTGTTTTTAATAAAACAACTGATTGCTTACAGATTTTCTCAAAGAAACAGTAGCAAGATTTGCAATTTTGCATGAAGAACCAAATCAAAACTGGTTCTCTGATAAGTTTTCCATGTCGATACAACTCCGGTTCAGCCCTTGATTTTAGGGGCTTTTTTCTTCCTGAATGATTCGGAGGTCAGAGTTAAGTAGCTGAACGCACTAAAAATCATTCCTTGGAAAATGGTTTGGTACAAGGAAGGAACATGAGTATAAAAACTCTCAGAACTCTCTTAGGTAACATAGATCAAGACCACTTTATAATATTAAAAGAATCTGATCTCATGGGTTCAAATTCCTTTGCATGTCATGTATTGTATGTAAATGTTTTATCATGGATACATTTGTTTTAAATTGGCGTGTGACATTTTGTTTCAAAATAAAATCCACGGTTTGAATAATTTGAAAAAGCACATCTGTGACAAAAGAAACACACACAAGGAACTCCTGGGCTGCACAATATTAGGAAATCATGACATTGTGATATTATTTTTGAATGTTGTGATGAAGACATTGATATCCTTCTTGTAGGCTATTTTGGTTTTAAACCCTTACGCTGCGCTCACCACTCTCTCAGATCTTTAGCATCTTCATCACTCATACATAGATCAGGTGTGAGATTGAAAGGCCGTGAAAGTCCATCCAAGTGGCCAAATGTATTACTGGCAATCAGCGATTGAATGTGTGGCAAATTAAATATAATAGTGTAAAAAGAATTATATCAAACAGTCCTTGTCAATTAAGATTTTACACACACTTATCTTGTGAATTCTGCAGATTTAGTATATGTCCCTTAGTTTGTGCTTTCTTGTTTTAGACTTTTGAATTCCAAGAAAAACGCATCTGAAACCCACTTGAACACAGAAAGTGACAAATAAACTAACACAGCTGCAGGTACTGCAGGGTTTGGGTCATTTACCGAGGCTCAATAACAACCTTTTAGAGCGTCTGACACACCTGGTCACACAAAACAACACTTGTCGTCTGAGAGCATGCACTGGATACCTCCGTTCGCCCTACAGTGGCTTCAGGAAGACACATCATGTCCCTGCTCTGCGATCTCGCTCGTGACAGATGTATTTATGTAATAGTTTTGATAGGTATCGATCCGCACCGCAGAGCCAGTTAAGAAACGGAGAAAAATGAGATTTCAAAATCAACATGGCTGCATTGGGAGTTTTGAGAAGATGATGAGTGACAGAGAATAGAAAGAAACATTGTGTGGAGAAAAGAGCGTGTGACTTTCAACGAGCCGTGATGGAATGACGTCTAAAAGCACACGGAAACACACCTGATTTGAGGCCAAGGAACAAGGCGGATCTTGTCTGTATGTGTATGTGTGTGTGTGTGTGTGTGTGTGTGTTTGGACTCACTAGAGTGTGTGTGACCTTGGTTTGGCCCGGTGGTAAAGTGGGGCGTCAAGAGAGTCGGTGTGTGAGCAGTCAAGCGTTCCCCCTCAGATTAGCGGGCTTTATTACTGCCACCAACCACTGGTCTGACAAATCCTCTTATTTCATTTTACCTTTTTTTACCTCTACCTCAGCTGTGCTCTTTCTTCTTCCTCTGTTTTCCTAAAATCTCCCCTCCCCTCCACTCTTCCAGGTCTGCAGCAGTTTTGCGTGCTTCATCTTGCATTTACGGTGTAACAGCCCCCTTTTTCTATTTGCTCGCTCCTTTCTCCCCTCCTCATTGTCTTCTTCATCTGCACAGCTTTGCTGATACCCACACAGTGTTCTTTCTCCAGTGTTTCTCCACTCAGCCTATTGCTCCACTCCGCCCTCTTTCCCTCCTGCCTCTCTATGGTGTGATGAATCTGTAGACAGGGGCTAATAATTGTACTTCAGCCCAAGTGCTCATTTTTCTTTGTGTTTGAAAGCTGTGACAGCCCCCCCACCCCCAGCCCCCCACCTCCCAGTCCTTCTCTTCTCCCCTTTCTCTTACCTTTTCTTTCTATCCTCACACAATAGGTGAGTAAAATAACTCAGGGTTTACAAGGTCACGCTGTCTTGTAGTGAGGACGCACAGGGGATTTGGAGCTGGAAGTATTTCCTCAAAGGCGCTGTGTTGAGACTTCAATAAAGAAAAAAAAAACAGAAAGTTATAGATTGCACAAGCAGATCTACAGGGGAAAATAAGTGCATTTGATTGGAAATCAGTGCATGCCAGGAATCTGGATTCAAATACTGCCTCTAAGGCAGCTTATGAGAGACCAAATGAGAAACTCAAGTGCGGATGTGAATAAAAGCATTCACTGAAAATCTTTTAGTTTGTGTATCATAGAAAATTTGCATTGCTTTTATGAATGCGTGTTTGAAAAGTGTCCAGATGACTAAAGGGGATCTACTTTAAGGCTGCCGATGACTTAGACAAAATAAATAAATAAAATAAAATAAAATAAATTAATGTATTATATATATATATACATATACATATATATATATATATATATATATATATATATATATATATATATATATATATATATATATATCATAAGCATATATATCATAAACATATGCAGTACAAGCCTGTTTTTTTTGCACCACTGTTAATGTCTTTCAAGTCTGAAAATATGACAATAAATGCATCTTTATTAATTATCTGATTTCACACAAAAAAATGTTTTAATCAAACCTTCAATTTGATTACATTTATTCAGTAGGGATAAAATGAAAACTGTAAGGAATAATTATTTTTATTTATTTAATTACTGGTGCCACAATTATTGCTACTCCTAACAATTTCAATAGAAGCAGTAACTCTTGTTACAGACGATGTTTAAGTATGTTAAATTAATTACTTAGCAACTTGTGTTTCCATGTGGTATAAATACTGCATTACACAGTAGCTCACTCTTTAAAATGGGAACGACAAGAGATCATGCCATTCATGTTGAGTGCAGTTTATTTAAAAGCAGCAGTCTTTTTTGAAGAAATGATGATGCCAGGGTTTATGGGAAAGAAACAGGTCCAAAGTACCACCGCTTTAAGTCGCACACACCGATTTGCATGTGTGACTTAAGGCTTTTAAGCATTTTTAACAGGGGTGAAAATAAAAGTGGCCAGCATTACAAATTCTTCTTTAAAAAGGCAAAGTGGGTGAAAAATAAAAAATACATTTTGTTACATTTAAAGTATTTCAAATCTGCAACATAGATAACCTTTTTTTCATTATTATTAAACCATGCTAATCAATTCCAAAGTAGTTTAAGGGAGATGTTTGAATTATATTATAGTCTTGCACTCCAAATAAAAAAGCAATCTGCAAGCAAAGCACATAGTTAGATATTGAAAGAAAACAATATTTCCATTGACTCACATCCAGCGATACTTTATGAAAATTGATCAACAATTTCAATCCTGGAGCCATCTTCAGAGGGGAGAGATGAAAAGACAGCACAAAGGAGGCGGGAGAGCAGAGAGTAAGACTTTTATTGCCTACCGTAGTAAGATGGTAAAGTTCCTCTTGGCAGATATTTATTGGGTTAGTTGAGTCCGGAGAGAGCTTTAACATTGATTGTGATCATTAAATATATCCGCTTGAAATGGCAACATGGCATTCCTTCAGTCAATGGAGCCAATAGGAGCAGAACAAAGGCATAATCAAATCAATCCTCTCATAATTATTCTCTGAAAGGTGAAATTAATCACAAGAAGAAATAAAAACAATGATGGAAAATGAAATGGTGTGTCGTAAACAATTACTGCCCAAATTGAAATGAACTCAGTGAAGGGGAAAGAAAAAAATCAGCTGTAAATCCAACTAATTAAAATAACATTTCAGAGTATATTGGTTATTTGGTTTACACTGACTTTCGGTTATTATACTGTTGAGCAGGCTGTGTTATTACAAGAGTGAGAGATAAAGGGACAGGGAAAATGAAGCGAGAGAAACTGGGAAATGATGTGGTGTGGAAGGGGGGGAACGGGCGGGTTGAGACCGGGGTCAAAGGATCAAGGCGCACCTCTCATGAAAGCCATGATTCTCTCTTCTTCCTGCTCACAGAGAGGAAGTGTAGCTTATTGATTAGCTATCAGATGATTCCGATACGGCCTGATCGATAGGATGAAAGCCAGGCAAGACCCTCCCTTTTCACCCAGGGACCCACCCAGAGATCCGCGGTCACCGCACTGCAGACCACCGCAGACACCAAGCTGTTTGTTTGCCCTCAGAGGATTTCTCCTTTTGCCTCGTGTCCAGTTAAAAGCTTCCTGGAATAAAGTTCTTTAAACGAGGCAATAGATTATTCAAGGATTCGCACAGTCACACATGCAGTGAAAGAATTGTAAAAAATATTCATACTCCTTGATCAATTTGTGAATTTGCTGTGTTGTAACCACAAACAGTGAATTATATTGGGATTTTATGTGAATGATCTGTTTTACAGATATGCATTTGTATTAAGTCCTTTTTACTCTTACATCCCTAAATATCATTCGCCGTGACTAATTACCTTTAAATGTTCCCCTGTGTGCAATTATTTGATAATGTGAATTAAGCCATTCTATTAAGGCCTCAAGGGTTTATCAGAGAACATCTTTGAACAAGCTGCATTATGATGACCAAGGAAAACATCAGGACAGTTCAGGGATAAAGCAGGATGAGGGTCTAAAACATAATTTCAAGCTTCAAACATCCGACAGGGCAATGTTCAGAATCAGAGTCCACTTTAATTGTCCGTATAGTGTGCACAAACGAGAAATCTGACTTTGGTTCCACTTTGCTCTCAGTGAATGCCTTGTAAACAGGAGTATGTAGGAAGGGAAATGTTAAAGTGTTTTTTTTTTTTAGAATTAGTACAAAAAAGGTATTCATCTAGGTTCTCTAGCAGTTTTTTATTTTTATTTATTTTTTTGCAAACAATGCGCTGTAGCACCGACCTAAAGGTAAAGGTCTAAATAGTCTGTGTCCAAGATGTGTGGGGTCTGCAGAGATGTTAGCTTCCCTTCTCATGACCCATCACCTGTATAGGTCCTGGACGGTAGGGCAGGTAAGCCCTGGTGGTCCTCACTGCAGACCTAATAGTTTGTTGCAGTTTGGACAAGTTCTGTTTTATGGATGAGCTTTGCCACACAGTGAAAAGATAGGACAATAATGAATAATGGCAATCTAGAAGACGACCAGTAGCTCCTCGGGAGGGTTCTAGTTCTTGAGTTGCTGCTGGAAGGGCAGTCCCAATTCATCATCTGAAAATGGAAAAAATTATGACACAAGTGCAAACCTACCAAGACCATCCACCTGAACTGAAAGGCCTGGTGAAGCCAACATTAATCGAAGAAGCAACCAAGAGGCCCATGGTGGCTCTGGTCGAGCTGCAGTGATCCGCAGCTCAGGTGTGATAATCTGGTGACAGGCCCAGCATTTATCATACAATCCATAAATATGGTCTTTATGGAAGAATGGTCAGGAGAAAGCCTATTAAAATACTGTTGAAGAAGGTACCTTGGTCAGATCAGACTAAATTTGTTTTGCATGGGGATCAAATACCTTATCCCTGAATATATCATCCCCACGGAAGTGGCAGCATCATCATTTGGGAAGGCTTTTCTTCAGAAGAAACACAGCTAATAGCCAGAACTGATGGGTAGATGAACTGAGGTAAAAACTGGGCACTCCTGGAAGAAAATCTGTCAGAGGACACAAAAGGCTTTTGCGACTGAGGTGAAGGTTTAGCTCCCAGTAGAATAACAGCCCTAAACAAAAAGCCAGAGTTAGAGTGGAGTGTTTTGAACCAAAGCATATTTAAAGCAAGTCAGAGTCCAGACCTAAATATGACTGAGAATCTGTGGCAAGACATTAAGGTTGCTGGTCAGACTCTTTCCATCTGGCCTGACGCAGCTTGAACTATTTCACAGAGTAGAAAAGAACTTTAGTCTCCTCACTTCCAATGCTGATAGAAACACGCCACCAGGATAGTGGTGCGCTATTTAGCAGTCCAAACGGTGTGGGTTGGAATCCAGCTTCCTCCTATCGCATGTCAATGTGCCTTCTAGCAAGGCACTGACATTATGATCGAATGTGTGTGAGATTGGGTGAATACGGCTCTAATGTAAAGAGCTTTGAGAGGTCTGTATGACTTGAAAAGTGGTATATAAATTCAGTCCATTTACTGGAAATATAAAAATAAAACCCAAATTATATATTCACGTTTGTGGTTGTAACTTGATGATATATAAAAATACTTTTTTTAAACCATGGCTGTAAGTTTGAACAATAATATATTATCTGAAAAAATTTAATTAATGACACTGGATAAAAACAACATTCCAAAGGTAGCTTAACCACACTGGAGATCTGTCTGCAAGGCCAGAACCAATTGGGAAGATGTCATCGACATCATGCATGTCTGCAGGTTCAGCAACCTGCAGACTAAAAACTCTCTCTGAGAGCTCAGAAATTCACCAACTAATAGGCAAAAGTTCAAAAACATTCATTACCCGTTTAAAAGCCCGATCAGCACCACGGACAGCATCCAGGAAGATCTTAGGGTTTAGTACATGTTTAGTACAGTTTTAAAATAGTGCTTAATCTCACTGCATTTAGCTCAGTTACTTCTTATTCTATTTCAGCAGGTAAAGCACTTTAAATTGTTGTGTTGCTAAACTGTGCTGTGCAAGTAAACTTGCTTTGCCTAATCAAGCTGTTATTTGGCATGACTTGCCCATTTCAGGTAGAATCTAGATCAGTCTATTTCCTGGAAAACGCAATGAAACATTTTGTCAGTACATTCCTGAGTGGGAACATGTCAGATGCAGCTGTGCTCTGATGTGGGTCCAGTGGTGGTGTGAACGGACAATGATAAGACACCTGCACTCCAGGCTTTGACAGGGCAGGACACTGCTGGACTGTTACTTTCCCTAGAAGTTTATTTGCTTCAAAGTGTTCTTCTGTTTTTGAGAAGGGAGAAATTATCTTTTATAAATCTAAAAACAAGTGCCACAGTGCATTGTCTGTAAATCTATAAACTTCCACTGCAATTTTCCTTGACATTAACAAGAATATCTTCTGTGCTCTAAAATACAGTGACAAAAACATATTTAATCAGGGCCAGAAAATGAAACAATGTTATATTGTCTATTTTTTGAATCCTGGTTTTTGAATCCAGCAATACTTTACAAAAAAACTGAACAATGTTGGCTGTGCCAGCTGATGTGCATCTGTGTTCAGATTTATCTCCTTAAAAGCCATTATTTCACCTGGTTGTTGAAAACTTAGTAAGTGTTTAAAATCCAAGAGCTTTTAAATAGAAAAGATCATGTTTCTTAACTTCTGTATTAATTACTACCCATTAACAGCTCTCTTGCTCTTGCTATTCTTTCTGTTGCTGGTTAGAAATTTGTTTTACCAAATACTACTGGCGTTATAGTGCAGCTTTGAAAAAGAATATGGTTATTTTGTCAGAATTTCCCAGTTTTACAGGCTACTAAATATTTAAGTATAAGGCTGTTTGTATGATTGAATGATAGATCTGTCCTCTGAATCAGGACATGAAACGCCTACGTTGACGAAACCACAAAATACAATCTTTAACTCTAATTTCTAACTCTAATTAATAATGTGATTGTTTTAATTTTATCTAGTGCTTTGTTAAGCTCAGTGTGTGTAATGTTGCAATATGAAGTTATTCCTTATCATCCTACACAAATATTACCCACTAATGGTGTCCTAATGAATGCACATTACAGGATTTCACATAAAAAACAAACACGTGATTTTTTTTCTGTTTTCCCATGTTTATTTTTCCCTTTCTTTTTTTATTACAGATAATATGACACTGGATTGCTGTTTCTTCAACAACGTACGGCACCCGGACTGCCATGAAGCACAATGTCTCAAAAGCGACTCGCCCTCCCAGCGGCTTCAGGACAACCCCCACCCCAAATACAGAGGCTCAACACTAAAGATTACAACTTAGAAACAAACAACAGACTGAAATATCAAATTCTAGATTAACAGCAAGAGAAGAAACAGAGAAAAGAAGAGATCCTGGTATAAATAAGACTCTGACATAATGGTGAAATATCATTCCATAAATCTCCAAATTGTAAAATTGCAGATTTAGTACAGAAACTCTGGTTTGATCATAGCAAGACCATTAGGATGCCCTCTACAAATCAGGTGGATGTAAATACTGTACAGACAACAAGTAGGGACACTGATAATGACGAGATTATTGCAGAATAATGTAAATAGTCATAAAAAACATACCTCTAGTGTGTTTATATATTTGTGAGGGTCCTATGCTCGCTATCTTTTATTTCTTTAACTGAAAAAGTTAAACCCCATATCCGAGCAGAAACATCTGCACAACAGTAGCCAAAATGACACTGAATACAGAGACATTCATTTGGAAGACGATATTTATCATATAGCGCGCCATAGCTGCAATTCGAGTGTATACTTACTCATAAACCTTGTGTGGTTAAAAGGGTTACAAGACAACAGCAGAAAAAAAATCTATTCATTTTAGGTTCTCTACTTCATACTTTAAAGTAACAAAAAAAGAGCTAAACTTAAACTGTAAATGAAACTCCCTCCTTATTGTGTACGTAGTATGTTTTAGCCCCATAGTGACGTGACATGTCCACACAGACCTCAGTGGTTTGGCAGTTTTTGTATAGTGCAGTCAGAGTCTTTTATTAAGTTTGCCCCCCCCCCTCCCAAGTCAGCATCAAAAGATTCCTCTTTGACTTCTTCTCCCCCACACCCTCCTGCATTTCAGTCCCTTAGAGGGACTGAATCCCGACGGATCGCTCTGCAACCAGGCGCTCACTCAGCTCCCACAGGCCGCCGGCGTTGCTCGGATCCTGTGCCTGGATGGACGGTTGGCAGCGGAAGCAGTTGTTGAAGTACATGCCGCCTAAACCCTCCAGCTCCGGGGCCACCGCACAGTACACCGTGGTAGCTGCACCTTGTTGCTGTGGACAGACAAAGAACAAGAAAAAAAAAAGAGACACAGTCAGTGGCACCGAGGCGACCCAGTCGGCTTCGTCCTGCAGGAGGAGACAAAACGTGGAGAACTCGTCTACTCGCACACGGACATTCAGAGGTGTCCTGTCCAGAGAAAGGATGAATGGCGGGCGCAGGCAGCATCCAAGCATCATTTGTGAGATAAATGCATACATGCAGACAGTCAGAACAAGGAGACAGCAGGACTGAGCGGCCACAGGAAAAAAAAAATAAAAAGACTTTCACACACAAGCTGTCTTACCCTTTTCTCTCTGCAGCCCCTGAGGACTGCCTCGTATTAACGTAACTGTACATAGATCTGTGTACATATATTTATTTATTTACGTCTCTATCTGGCATGTACAGGACTACTGTGTGAATACTCCAGATGCACTGACACGTTGAAAAAGGGTTAAAACGTCTCCAGCCTGGACGCGGATCTCCAGTGAAAATGCAGCTGTTATGTAAATAATAATGCAAAAACCGGTTTCAGTGGTAATGAAGATGTATATTTGTACAGCGGTTGAAGCCAGGCTTTTAACGTTAGGTATAAGCATTGGAAATTATGCAAGAACAATTCTGTATCTAAGTTATAAGTCAGTTACTTATAGAAAAAAAAAATAGAGCATTTTTTTTTTCCAGTAAGCATACACACACATACACCGGAAGACTTCCTCACTAGTAAAAGTACATTTATTTATGAACGTCATTAAGTCTTAAACCCAGATACTGACTGAGTTTTATGTTGTTTCTCAAAACTGAAAGGGTGTTTGGATGCAACCTGCTAAGTTTTCTAACACACTATGTCCTTTCAGTCGGTAATTAGAGGGGATATTCTTGGGAGGCGGTGGGGGTGGTGGTAGGGGAGAGATTTCTGTGACATTTGAAAATGAAAGTTGAATAAACACGTCAGAGAGAATTATACACAGAACCCAACTGCTCAAAGAGGGATCTTTCATGTTGCGGCTCCGGCTAAAAGCTGCTGTGACAGCTTCCCCGTGAAACACCCTAGGCTGGAGACGACTTCTGTGCGACCACATGAAATGGCTTGCCCACTTTATCTCCCGATGAGAGTGATGAGAGTTTAGGCACAGAGCACTGGCACGCACCGAGACAAGCCCATATGCGCAATAGTCAAACACACAGATATATATATATATATATATATATATATACACACATGCATAATGGGGACGCATTACAAGCCAAATGTTTGAACAGCTTCGAAAAGCAGCTGTGAGGCTAGCAGACATGAAGTGAAAAGATCCTTTTTTTAATATATATAAATATGTGCAAAATCCACACGCAATAAACAAAACGGGGAAGGGAAATGTTTTCACTTCATAAACACACACAAACCGGCTCCCAGTCAGTCCGCTCCTGTAAGCTGTGTGTACGGATCGAGCGCGTTTGAAGCGGCGTGTGATGAGAGAGCTGGTAAATAGCAGATGAAACGGCCGCATCTCTCTGTGCGCCGCTGTCTGTCTCACCTGCCAGCCG
The DNA here is from genome assembly GCF_011125445.2 of Fundulus heteroclitus. Taxonomy (NCBI): domain Eukaryota; kingdom Metazoa; phylum Chordata; class Actinopteri; order Cyprinodontiformes; family Fundulidae; genus Fundulus; species Fundulus heteroclitus. Next base: position 444,423 of record NW_023397395.1, on the reverse strand, counting down.
GGCGATAACTTCGCCCGCGTCGCATGTCGCCATATCAAAAGACGCTCAAATGCCAAGCAGTGTCTCCGAGTTACAGGTTCACAAGCACTCAGTCCGACTCATCTCCCTCACCGAGGGCATCTGATTTAGCTCGTCCGGGAAGCAAGACTGCTTTTAAACTCGACAGAGGAGTTCAGTGCTGCGGGGGGCTCTGAGTCGCTGGCACACCTTGAACTTGGTGGGCTTTTCCGAGGAGTCAATTACCAAACACTGATCTGGCAGTAATTTCTAAATTAAACTTTTAGTATCTGGATTTGATATTCTTTGAAAAGTAAACCCAGAGTGCAGCAGTGCAGTTTGTGGCAGATAAACTATTACATGGACTGTTTGTACAATCTTATTGGTGTTTAGCTCAGCCCCACACCACTTGATCCTGTGACCTCTGTAGGAGATAAGGCTGATGAGATTAGGCATTAACATGCTTAGCCACCCACCGCAGCCATTTATCATTGTGTGTGTGTGTGCATTTGCAGATAGGATAGGCAAGGTGTGTGCGAGGTGGAGGGAACAAGAACAAAAACCTTTTACACTTATGTTTTGCACAGAAAACGTATGCGTACGTGAATTCATGAAACAGACACGTATCTGCTAGCGCGAGAGAAGAAGGCAGAGCAATTTTCAACCCGTCCGCAAGTAAGGATGAGGTTTGTAAATTTAGCATTCTGCAAACTCTCGGTGTGCGTCTTTATCTTCTGCAACTAAATGTTAATCATTACCGCTTGTGTACAGTACTTTTCTGAGAAATATGCTTGGTGTTTTGCTCTTTTCCAAACTAGAGCTGTGAACTTGAATTTGAGACCAATTCGGGTAAAGATTTCAAGTTTGACAAGTGAGAGATTTAAGATTCGGCAGTTATTGTGCAGGATAGCAGCAAGCAAAAGAAGCTATGAAATGAAAAGATCCTTCTCTGAATGAGCAGTCCACTGAAAGTTGGTCCCAGGTTCCCTCTTCAAAATTCTACTCAGAACATTTTCTGGAGATAACAAGCTTTGTGATGCAGCTGTAAAGAGTAACGATGACTTGCAAAAGTGTTCAGATCCCTTGAGCTTTTTTCAAATTTGTCATGTTACAATCACATATTAACGACATTTTATGTGATTGATAAACACATAGTTGCACATAACTGCAAGGGAAGAAATTGTGAGTCCATTGTGTTTTAATACATTTTATGCTGCAGTCACAGCTGCAGGTCTTGCTCCATCTTTCTCTATCTGCTTTGCACATCTAGACTGAATATTTTGCCCATTCTTCATTCCCTGCATTTATCGGCATCCAGATTCCCATCCGCTCTACCTAGCTTCCTCATTCCCTGCTGTAGAAAAGCATCATGCTGCCTTTACCATGTTTCACTACTGGGATGGCTAGTTGCATTGTTAGGTTTCCCGGGTAAAAGGTAACCTCTGAAGGCAATTGGTTGGACAGACAGGATTTTATTTAGGTATATCCGAGAGAAGGGGGCTTAAACCACTGTATGTTACACTTTTCTGATCTGTAGTTTTTTTTATTGAAAACTTTAATCCCTTTCGTTCCACTTATGCCCTATTTTTTGTTGGTCTATCACATAAAATCCCAGTCAAATACATTTATCACTTGTGGTTGTAATGTGACAAAATGTGAAAAACCTCAAGAGGTGTGTATCCTTCACAAAGCATTGGAATGAAATAAACTGAAGACACTGAGTAAACCTAGATTCAGAAAATCTGGAACGCCCTAATGAACCTAACCGGACAGTTTTTTTTTTTCTTATACACATTTAAGGATAGTAGAGAAAGGGACAGAACATGTGCAGCAAAACTTAAACAATATGCCAAAATAAAAGACTGATAACAGGAGGATTACAAACCAAAGGACTAGGATAGCAAAAGCTCTAACAGCAGGTTCTGTGTAAACTACTTCTATGTAAATCTGCTTTTGTGGATAATAACGTTAATTAGTGGGAAAATATATGCTGCAATAAGTGTTTTTTTTTTGTTTTTGTTTTTTTTTGGTGAGCAGCACAAGCCTGCATTAGCTTTGGATTCAGCATTACAGCACTGGAACCGCTCTGGGATCAGATCCAAGTCTTCCAATCACAATATTGATCCAATATCCAAGAACCTCACGGACCGGCGATAGAAATGTCCTAATAAAGCGTGGAGCAATAACTAGAAGTCATACTGAGCGTATTCGCAAAGCAAAAAGGTGCACGGGTAAGGTGCTTTGTCGTCGAATAATCAGTATTCTTACATTCGCCGTGTTATGTTTTGTCTCTTTGTCACCAGAGTTGTACCCAGCTGTACGCGCTTCCTCTGACCCTATGCATGTGACCCCTTTGACTCCTCACATCTGTAGTTATGGCATCGACCTCTCCCTCCGCCCTGAGTGTAAATAAGCCATCTCTGTAGAGCAGTCTGGTTTTGGCCTGTACATACAAACCTGTAAATACCAAAGTCTATGCATGCGGAAAACCTTGCGGTTCTTTCAGGTACTTTTATAATCCCTAAATTCTCACATGGCATGCGCTGAAAGAAAAGTAAAAAAATAAATAAAAATAAAAATAAAAAAAACGTAAAAGAGTTTAATAAAAAGGTAAAACAATAAACGAGTTGATATTATTGTCGGGCAATATCCTCTCTTGGACAGTGTGTGTAGAGTCTTCCTGTTTTCTTACTCCTGTGGGTGGTTCTCTTCCATTGCCTGTCCTGTGTTTCTGCTCACCATCTGTGTCAGTTGTTGTCAAGTTGGCATTTGTACAGAGGCGAGGGTTGAGGCAGAGGAGAGAGAGAAAAAGAGAGAGAGAGAGAGAGAGACAAGAGAGGGGCGGCTTTTTACCAGCTGACCCCTGTGATGGTACTCCAGTTCAGTGGCGGTACTAAAGCTGGCAGAGCGATCCACGGCTGGGACGCAGTTTCAGAAGCTGCTTCCTGGCACCAACTGCAGATCATTACAGCATACGCCCATGCTTGCCATGTCAACGCCCTTTCCATATTCAGTAGGGCAAGGATTTTTTTTTATTTTTTTTATAAAAACTTATTGTAAGTTTGGCAAGCTGGCAGGAAAAAAAAGCAAATGTTTTATTCTGTTTATTCTACATTGATTAAAAGTGTCGTGCAAATTTTGTTCCACGTCTACAGAAGGCAACTTCTAAAGTTAGCTGGTGAAAAAGGTATTTCCTAAAATTAGGTGTAATATGGCTCCAGTATGTTTTAAGTTGAAGCTTTTCCTGGTTTTTCAGCCTCACTAAAGGGATCAGGAGGAGTGCGGTTTTTTGGTTCAGCCCTCTGCCCGGCCTCGCGGAGTAGCTACCCTCTTAACTCTGAACTGATTGTGATTCTGTTTCAGGAATGTTTTTTGTTTTGTTTTTTTTCTTTCCCTACCTGTGATGTTTAAAATATATGGAAGTGTCTGATTTTTAATCTGTGCTAAAGATATTTTACATTTAATAAATAACCATTGAAAGCAAAGCCTCCCTGAGTGCAGATCCGTGTTTGCCTTCAGCCGCGAGAAGCCAGCTGCGAGCTGACGGCTCAGCTGAGCGTGCCTGGCCCCGCTGTGGTAGGAATCCTGGGTAATGAGGTCCCCTCTCAGATAAACAGGCTGTCCATCCATTCAGCTTGACCACTCAACCACGATGAAAAGAGATTAGCACCGAAAACACCTCAGCACACACTTTAGAGAGCGACCTGACACTCGGCAGTGAATCTGAGGTGGCCTCTGTGACCCTGACTGTGGTACACCAAAGATCATATTAGACAGTATGTTAGCCTTTTTGGTCAGAATGACGCAGAACGTTGGAGTTAAATTTGTTTTTTTATGTGTTCACACTTTAGAAAAAAAGTAAATCACACTTTAAAAGCTTTAGAATCTGCTTTAAAAGAGACAGTTTTGTAATGACCTCGATCAATATTTTTATAAGCTTCCTGAAGATTTTTAAGTCTTTTTTTATGTCTCAATGTTTTTCTTTGGACTCTGGTAGCTTTTTACATTCCAGGGAATAAATCCAGCAATGTACTCACAGAACCTGATAAGTGCATCGTCCTTCGCGTGAACATCTAGATGAGTCCCAATATACATGAATATCATAAATAATTAGTTTAATTCTGTAGGTCAGTTTAAAATGTTTGACTAATTTGTCAAATAAATTGACTGAACACTGAGTGATATATTTTTTTAGGGATTATTGCTGCTATTATGTTTTTGGGGCTTACATATATAACTGTTGACTGGGGGAATGACTCCAAATGTAAGACACAATATATATTTATTAATTTAGTTGTTTGTAAACTATTAGTGGTTGCTAGATCTTTAAAATACTTTTATCTGTTTCAGACAGATAGAATTATCGGCACGTATCAAAGGAAGAACACATCTAAGGAGATTGCTGAAAGGTAAAAAAGCAACTGTTCGACGCATAATCAAAAACTGGAGGGATGACGAGGTCACCTTTACCGAAGAAATCTGGTTAGAAAAAAAACACAAACGAATGGGATCCGCAATCACTTGATTGTTTGGTTAAAAAAAAATCCTTTAAAAAAACAGAAGTTGCAGCTCTGTTCAATAGAAAAAAATAACCTTTCCACAAACTAAGTAAAGACAAATTTAAAGGACCAGGACTAGACAACTGTGTGGCCTTAAGAAAGCCACCAATCGGCGACTAATCGATGAACATTTACCGACGCAATGAAAGGAGGCCGTTTGATGGGTAAGAGCAACGCATCTGTAAAGGCAGAAAAAACATTTTGTGATTTTACAGAGGCTCGTCTAAACAATGCCACAGCGAATGTGTGCCCTAAGCTAACGGCGATTCAACGAAACGTTAATGTGTAACATTTCTTTCGGTCCTAAAGGGAGCGCCCTAGTCCCTATATTTACCCTAGGCAGCCCCAAGAATGGTTTGGTCAAAAGCACAAAGCCTCTTCATCACAGGCCTCCCCAGTGATTAGTCTACCTCTGGTCATCTGTATGGACTAAACTATATTTTGCACCGTCCATTAGCCCACAGGCGGATGGCTAATACTCACCTAAAGGCAGCACACTCCCCTGAGGAGCATTAAGGGCAGTATGGAAGGACCAGCCACCTCCCCTCCTGTGTGGTTCTCGGTCCTTTACTTCATCATGAGGCTCAATCTCTCCGCCTGCCCTGCCCCTCTGCTTTTTAGCCCGGCTACTTCTTTTCCATCAACTATCTAGAGATCCTTATTCGCCTGCAGCCTCATCCCCCCCGGCCCATAACTTACATGGCCGGGCATGCCGTGTTTCTGTAACTGAGGTCTCATGGGTAAACGATTACAGTATGACATCTTGGAGGTAAATGGATCCCTTTCCCCGGTGTCCCAGATCACAGATGAGCCTCGTTGCCAGTCTCCCTTTCTAGACAAGCAGAGTGATGTAGTGGAGGACGAGAAAGAGAGGGGAAAGAGCAGAGGGGGGAAACTATGCAGGGAGTGACAGCAACACAACACAAAGCACCCCCCACCACCACCTGCCAAAGCACTATTACTCTCCCTTTCTCTCTGTGGCCCTCTACTTACCCAGTTTGCACCTGATAAGATCAACATCGTGTCAGTCAGCGACAGCCTCCTGCCACACGGCGATTGTTCATCTGCTGCATGCGTGTGTAGATGTGTAGCCCCGGTGCAACGTTGCCGCCTGCATTCTAGGCGAGGAAATGAAGTGGAGGGAACGCAAAGGACAATAGAGGGAGGGGAAACATTAAGGAGGCAGAAGGGACAAAGAGCCGGAGAAGGAAAGGAGGTAGGGGAGAAGGTAAGGGCGACAGGACGCAGGGCATCCAAGGGGAAAATGATGGGGAATCAGAAGGACTTGCGCAATGACTGTGAAACTATCTCATTTTTATCCTGAGAGGACTTCCAAAGTGATACGCGCAACCTAATTATTTTCCCCTAATAAAAGCAACATATGCTAAGACAATAAAAGGCCTTATTGGACACCTATTCATTAAAAAAGGAACAGTAAAAAGTGTGGGACTCTGGCGCAGGGATTAGCTTTTAAAAGGGGCTTTTCTCCGGCTGGAAATGGCCTCGGTCCTCCTTTAGGATTTCCATATGGGTGCGTAGCCCACCATAAAAGATCTGAATTATACATGAAGGGGACTGGCTGGTTTATTGGCTGTGATCTGCCTTTTTCGCTCTCACCTAATTGCATCCGCGCAACGCACCTGTATATGAATGCTACAAGGCACGTGTTTTAAGGCCGGGGATTTTTCAGCTGTAAAGTACATATAGCTAATGACAAGCATTCAGCAGCAGCAAGATAACCTATAAATCACTAAAGTTTGTTAAGTTAGTAACATGCAGTTGAAATAAGGCATGCTGGTGACTCACGGCTGACAGTTTGACACGGTGAAGTCATTACTCCATATGGTCAACGTACTGTAACTGTCAGTATATTTCTATTATGAGCACAGCAATGCTGTCTGTGTGTCGGTATGTGAGTGTGTGATGAGCTGGTGTAATAGGGCCACACACAGGTGTGTCTACGCTCACCTCTTCACTGATGCACCAGCTAATTGGTCTCCAGCGGCAGCCTGACATATTCACACACTGGAAATCTCCCCCGCACATGCACAGAGTCAGGTGTGTGCATCGGCACATACGGGCAGCGTAGTGTGCAATAGATATATCCACATATACGCGGCCTGTGTAAATATGCACAGACGTCCAAACATAACCGCGCGTGTGCCTGCATTCGCTGGCAGCCCGCAGAGTGTATCTCCAAATCTACTCATTATCACAGTGCTGACTCTGAATGAAGGATGACACCTCAACAGAATGTTTCTGCAGTACATACAGCTGCTTTAAAGGTGCAAGTAAAGCTGTAAAAAAAACACCGACCACAAAGGAATATTGAAGTAAAACAGACATATTATGAGAGAGGATGCACTTGAGAGCCAAACGCCCAAGAGTTGCATGGAAAATCTCCTTCCAAACACACACACACACACACACACACACGCCAGAGTTAAAGCACAAGCTAAGCTGTTTTTCTTTACTGTATAATAGCAGAGATGATTGGAGCCATCACTCAAAAACATGCACTCAGCACTGACAAATATCGAGAATAGAATACAATGTCAAAATCTTTACTTTTAAACTATTATTGCTCGACAGAGACGTGCATAAAACTTAGAGATAAAAGCATCAAAAAGATGGTCGGGTGAACATCAATAATAGAGGGAAAATTAAAACACACACACACACACACAATTCCTTGACAATCTGAAAATGAAAAGATTTTTTTATAAATAATATCTTCCAAGCACAGTTTTGGTTCTTTAACCTTAAGATTTATTACAAAATACACCCTAAACATTCGCAAAACTTCACCAAACTATTTCAGAACCTACTGGGCACTTTACTTTCAGGATTCGGGCTGTATTGTGAGGTGACTTATAACAAGATACTTTGTCAGAACTTACCAGGCCAGGTAAAGTTCCAGGAAAGTGTGTGCTCATTTCAGGAAAGCAATCTCTTAGGTCAATGCATGGCACCTGGTAAGTATCCAGTATGTTCTTCCAAAGCAAAGGTAAATTCTAGCAAAGCACCTGGTAATATGCTGAAAGAAACCTTAAAGTTTGGGGAAAGTAACCAATATGTTCCATGACTGAATCAGGGAAGCACCAGGAAAGCTCCAAAAAGTACCAGATAAGTTCCGGAAAACACTTGGTAAGTTCCCAAAGGAAGCTTCTAAGTACCTCATGTACTTTCCTGGTAAGTTTTCACATCATCTAAATAGCTCAGTTAGTCAGTCCCTTTCTCTTACAGCACCGATTTTCCCGCTGCGACTTTCCTCATGGTGGACAAGAGAGAGAGAGGGAGAGAGAGAGAGAGAGAGAGAGAGATGTTCTATTTTAAATAAGAAGGCAGCACTGCCCCATTAAACTCTGATAGTAATGATATTAATTTGGCAGGTACGTGTCATTTTCACAGTAGAGCAACTAGCTGAACTGTCATTACACACACACACACACACACACACACACACACAGACATCATATTCTCTCTCATTCACACACACACACCCTCTCTTACTAACTCATCTTCTCTCTCTAACACACACACACACACAAACCAGCAGCATGTCACAGGAGAGCAGCTAGCAGTAACGTTATGAGAGTCGGAGAGATCTGCTAATAGGAAAGATTAGTGTGCCCTTGGTCAGAATGGCTACAGTGGTGTAACTTATATCTATGTCCTCCATCCACACCTCTTCTCACCACCTTTTACACTCCTTTACTGAACTCCCTCAGGTTGCTTTTAAGTTGATCTCTCCTTATCCCATGTTCCCATCAGTTCCCACTGATCACCGCTTCGCTTTGTTTAAGATGCTTTTATTTTCTCTACAAAAACTGTCAGCAGAGTCAAATATTGTCTCTTTTTTGGGGTAAAATAGATTTTGTTAACAGAGCCTAAAGAACACAGAGGTCTTTCTGAATCAATATGCAATAAAAACAAATTTTAGTCTTGCAGCTTTCCTCATTCCTAAATATTCCACAATCGTCTGTCAGTGCTGTCATAACAAAGTGGAAGCCATTGGGAACGACAGCGTCTGGAAGGCCGCGTAAACTGACTGAACAGGGGCGGCGGATGCCAAGGCGCATCGCGTGCAGAGGTCACCAACTTTCCGCAGAGTCGATACAGACCTCCAAACTTCCTGTGGCCTTCAGAGCGGCTTATTAACTGTGCGCAGAGAGCTTCATGGAGTGGGCTTCCATGATCGAGCAGCTGCATCCAAGTCCCACATCAGCAGGTGCGATGCAGAGCGTCGTATGCAGTGGTGTAAAGCACACCACCACTGGTCTCTAGAGCAGAGGAGGAGCGTTCTCTGGAGTCATGAATCACGCTGCTCCATCTGGCAATCTGGACGCGTTGGGGTTTGGCTGTTGCCCACTGTGTTGTCCGACTGTATTGTGCCAAGTGTAAAGTTTGGTGGAGGGGGATTCTGGTGTGGGGTTGTTTTTGCAGGAGCTCAGATTGGCCCCTTGGTTCCAGTGAAGGGAACTCTGAATGCTTCAGCATATCAAGACATTTCAGACAATTTCCTGCTCTTGGTAGTGTCAGGGCCCAAACTCTGGACTTACTCTCCATCACAACCCTGTTCAAGGCCAGGCTAAAGAACTATTTGTTCAGTTTGGGCTTTAATATTTGAGAGTTATGCCCACTTTTAAAATGTGAAGTGAATTATAGTTATATGTACAGTTGATTTATTTATTTTACTAATACTATTTGTATTTCTTCTTTTATTCTTTACAGCACTTTGATCAATCTGTGGTCATTGTAAAGCACTTTAGAAATAAAATTTGATTGATTAATTAATTGATTGATTCTCCCGACTGTGTGTGACCAGTTTGAAGGTAAACCCTTGCTTTTCCTAAATGACTCAGTACCAGAGCACAAAGCACCGTCTATGCAGACATGGAAGAGTTTGGTGTGTATGACATTGACCGGTCTGCACAGAGCCCAAACCCAAAAGAACACATTTGAGATGAATTAGAGTGGAGACTGAGAGCCAGGCTTCTTGTCCAACACCGTGTATGACCTCACAAATGCGCTTCCAGAAGGATGGTCAGAAATTCCCATCAACACTACAGAACCTTGTGGACAACCATCCCAGAGAAGCCGAAGCTGTTATAGCTGTAAAGGGTGGACCAACGTCATACTGGAGGGATTAAGAATGAATTGGATGTCACTTAAGTTCCTATGCGAGTCAAGCCAGGTAAGCAAATACTTATAGAGTAATACAATATAGTATAGTAATTGAATATAGAGTATCTCCAGCTGTGAATGGGCAAGAGGTGAACTACAAGCAGAGTAATTTACCAGCCCACCACAGTGTGACACAGACACATACAGGACAAAAAAACATGCATGCAACAACTTCATACCTAAGAGTGATTTAGAAGGACGGATTAACATACCATCCATGTATTTGGACTCTGGGAAAAAGGTTGAGTACCTAGAGAAAACCCACATATGTACAGGGAGAACATGCAAACTCAATGTAGAAAAAATCAGGCAGGTAAGAATTATTGAACTAAAAGTGTACTTTAAAAAGCAGCCAACTTCACAAAGAAAACATGGAAAACCATTGCTCTAAACATTTTGAAATACCAGAAGCAGGTTTGCCTACGCTAAAGGGAAAAATAAAATACGGAACTGCTTCATAACATTTTTGCACAGTACTGTGCTCCTCAGAAATAATAGCTCCCAAAGCTTCTTTTCTGAATGTTGGCTAGCTTTTCATATTTTTTTTCAACATGAATAAGACATAATGTGTGAAATAATTGAAATAAGATATGTTTACATGCACCAAACTTCACGATCGGATTAAATTGTATTCAGGTTAAATAATAGGACTGTACCGTTTATATGGGCACACGATCAATTATCTGATCATAATGTACGCGTATATGCACCTGGCTTTATTCAGAATAGAACCACTCTGACATGCACAGTTATCAAATTGCCCTAAAAAAAAAAACACAGAAGAAGAACTTCCGTCTTTACTGAGCATAAAAGAAAGTACACAAAGCAATATTGTACGAGTTTGTTTGTCTTCCAAGCACCCAGGCTGGTCTTTCACCAGGTTGTAATTACAGTTAAACATTACTAAATAACTAACAGTTTCGAGCTTTTTTGAAGTTTTGAATAAAAAGGTTGAATCAGGAGCCCCGACAGTTTTGCTTCCCGATGCATTTCCGCCGCAGAAAAAAGTCACTTTTATGTCGGGCGCACATGTGCACTCAAGGCAGTTCACCACATTCAGAATAACTTGATCCTGACAAGAGTTTACATGCATGTGGATCGGATTATCAATCGGCATAAACCACACCTCTCATTTGGATTACAATTTCATTCTGATTGAGTTTAATCCAATCAGAATATTCTGATTGGCTTCTTTACATGACGCATTTTTATTCTGATCAGCTCTTTATTCCGATTACTTTTGCCCATGTAAACGTAGCTTTACTTTCCTTAACTATTGTGATGCAGGTTACTGTATTTTTCTTTTACGTTTCTGATGATGTGTGTTTTTTTGCGTGTGTTTTTTGCACCATGTGAGCACACTGTACTGTTCTTGTGAGACTGTGTGAGTGTGTTTCTCTGTGCGTCAATGCTGACCCCATCTCGGCACTTCTGACCGGTTGAATGCAGGCTGCATAAATTAGTGCTGATGCTCCGCGATGTAATTATGCTGCTGTCAGGATGGCCCCTCTACTCAAATTCATTTTAATAAAGTTGGTCTCCAAGGTTACCAACCAGGGGTCACCTTTGGTGTCAGTCCCTATGGATCGCACCCACAGAACATCCTGAAAGTCTGTGGCCATGATACTGTATCACCTTAACACGACTGGCCTGCGCCTCACAACACAAACACACCTCCCACTGGCTAAGTCAGGATGGAGCGAGACAGGTAGAGTGAAAAAAAAAATTTAAGGCAGAGAGACAAAAAAGGTTCAAGGTGTGGGGAGACTGACTTGAAATTGAATGGAAAGAAGAATAAGTTGTGCAGGAGAAGAATTTAGGAACATGAAGGAACAGAAATTAGACAAAAAGGGTAAAAATGAGAGGAGGGGACGAGGGTAGGGGGACAAGGAGAGGGCAACAGAGTGTCTCTCTTGGGCAGATGGTGGGGTGTATTCTCATTTGTCCTGGTACAGAGTGTGTGTGTGTGTACCAACACTAACCTCCAGGGCAAGGCTGCAGCACAGAACATGTCCTCAATTAGTTGGTAACACAGACAGAGGGAGAGCCACAGCCTTTTTAATGTAGAGAGCAGTTAAACAAACAGGAACAGCGGAGAGTACTGCAACAACAGCTGCTGAAACACACAAATTAACGGTTTCCGGCGGCATGCAAACACAATGTTGTTATTAAGGGGATTGGTTGGATATTAAAACACTTCTGCTGCTAGTGGCCGATTACATCATGAGGTCCAGAGATGGACGGATGGACCCGATCTTGATATTGATGAACAACAGTGTTGAAATTTCTGAGAGATGAAAACTATATTTCTTAGTTGCAATTTTTATTTTACAGTTGGATGTAGTACTTAGGTGTAGTTAGTGTCTTTCTCACAGCTTGACTCAGTATATTAAAACACAACCTTGGAAAATGGGGGGCGGGGGGGTACAATGTTATGAGTGCCCCTACCTGAAAAAGATTTTTTAAAACCATATTGATAAACTTGTGACACTAAGTCATTGAGAAGCAATTGGTAATGTTAGATTATCATCTGACTTTGACTATATCATGTTTGTTCACAACCTGTGATGAATATTCTGGTGTTCTTGCGTTAACAGAGCGCGGTGCGAGGTGGTCTTTCTGTTCAGAGTGGGTCGGGGTGACTTTCAGTGCCTGTGTAATAGTTACAGCAACACGCTTTGTTAGCCGCAGGTAATTTATGGTTGAACTGGCCAGATAGTCTGATACGATCGACTGCCCCGACTGTCTTTACCAGCCAGCCCCCAAAGACACAGGGGATGGCTCTATCTGAAGAGGGGGAAGAGAAACTGAGGGGAGAAAGATGAAGACGGCGCACTGCAGAGCGAGTCTAAACTGTTGCTGTGAGAATCAAGTATTTATCCTCTGGAGGAAAAAGAAAAAAAAAACGAATGTGACAAAAGCACGAGGCAATGAGTGATGCAGGTAAAAGGCACTGACAGGGTGAGAAAAATTTAAGCGTTGCAGGGCAGTTAAGTTCTCAGCATCTCTCTCCCGAGGTGTGCTGAGAATTGGATTGCATTAGAGACCGACGCTCTATTCATCTGAACTGTAGCGCTCTGTGTGTGTGTGTGTGTGTGTGTGTGTGTGTGTGTGTGAAGGGGGGGGGACATTTAGTTAATTGAATGATTAATAAATTCTGCTCAGTCACACTATTTCACTCTGTTGCTGGCTTTGGATAAAAATGTCTGCCAAATGGGAGACGCCATATATCACTTGTTTCAAATCCTTTGGCTAAAACTGGAGCTGAGCATCGATATCGGCTTGATTCAGTCCAGCAGAGAGAAGAAGCTAGTTGGGACATGGTGCCTTGCACAAGTATTCGCACCGTTGGAAGTTGGTTACATTTGGTCACGTTACAACCCCGAAGATTCAATATGTTTTATCGGGACTTCAGTTAACTGAGCAGCAAATTAGCACATAATTGTGAAGTGGATTTGTTTTGTTTTGGGTTTTTTTTGTTTGTTTTTTTTTGCGTGGCTTTAAAAAAGGTTTTTAAAATAGAAATCTAAAAAGTATACACTGCACTAATGCAGCCCCAATGCATCGATTCTTCGTAGAACTACTTCGACTGCAAATACAGAATCAGATATTTTGAGCATCAGCAAACTGAAAACGTCCATTCTTTAAAAAATAATAATAATAATAATAATAATAAAAACAGCTCAAGCTCAGTCAGATTTAACAGAGAGTCTGTTGCCAGAATTTTTTAAATCTTGTCACAGATTCTCACTTTGACAGGGCCACTCCAACACATGCATATGCTTGGATCTAGTTTATTCTATTGTTGCTCTTGTCGTATTAGTAGGGTGATTGTCCTGCTGGTATGTGAATCTCCGCCCCAGTCTGAAGTCTATGGTAGCTTTTAAAAGCTTTTATTTCAGGATTACCATGCCATTAGCTTCATCCAGTTTCCATGTGACAGCTAAAGAAGAGGATCCCCTTAGCATGATGCTGCCCCCACCATGCGTCACCATGGGGTGATGTACTCAGGCTGATACAGAGGAGACCTCTTAAAACAATTGGTTACAATGGACTCTATTTTGGAGTATCAGAGTAAAGGAGGCTTAATAGAAATGTACACCACACTTTTCAGATTTTATTTCTAAAGAAAAAAGAAAAATAATTCATGAAGTTCTGAAAAACTTTCTAATAGCTGCTGAGGAAAGGCAACTCCACAGCATGATGCTGCTGATCCCCAACCCTATCCCACGCCCTTTTACGTCTGGCCATAGTTTTTGTCTCATCCAATCAGTGCACCTTCTTATTTACTTTGTCTTATTTACATTATTACCGTTTTTCCTAGATCACTTGTGGCAAACTGTAACTAAAACATCTTATAGATTTTCTTATCATCAGGAGTTCTCTCCATGCAACTCTTCCATAAAGGAGAGATGTATGGACTGCACTGGTTGTTGTTTTTTTACTTGCAGATCTTGCAGCTCCTGCAGCTCCTGCAGCGTTGCCTCTCTTTTCCCAGTCTGCCAGTGTAGGTGGACTGCCATGTTTAGGCACATTTACAGTTTGTTGCACTTAGACATCATCGATTGAGACATTATACACATATGTACATCATAACCTAGCCCTGCTTTAAACCTTGGTCCAACTTCTTCCTCAACCTGACTTTGGTCTTCATTATGCTCTGTTCTCTAATGGTAAATGGCTTGTACTTGTATAGCTCTTTATCAAGACCGACAGCACTACAGTCAGTCACACACACATTCACACCTTGACAGTGGAGAGCTATGTTAATAGCCACAGGTTAGCCTCTGACCGACTGAGACGGTCAGCGGGGGATCAAACCGGCAACCCGCCACTTACAGGACGAACTCCCTAACTCTTGCGCCACTGTTGCCTAATGTTCTGTAACAAAACCTCAGAGGCCTTCACTGAACAGCTGCATTAATACTGAGATTAAATAACACAGGTGGGCTCTCTTTACAACTTCGGTGACTTCTGAAGGCGCTGGGTTGCATTTTAAACAGAGTAAACAGAGCCGCATACAAATGGAAGTCATACTTTTCAGTTTTTTACTTGCAAAAAAGAAAATACATTTATCCTTTTTGTTTTCTCTCTACACTTATGCATTACTTTGTGTTGGTCAAGTAACACAAATCCCCCAAAGATACATAAAAGCGTGTGCTCGTAACATACGACAGGAAATTGTTGAACGGGGAGTAAATACTTTTGCAAGGCCCTTTACAAGAACAGCGGGAAAGAGATTTTTTTCTGACCTTGTGCTCTGCCATTCCGTCTGCTACATGGTGAGGAGAGGTTAAGTTTTTAATACTGCTGACTCATCATTACGGCAAGATACTTGTTGTTTGCTTTAAACTTAAAGAGAAGCACCCGTCTTTGTAATGAGGACAGTTAGTTGACTCTCTGCAATATAACACCTTGCTTCCCTTAATAAAGACCGGCAGAGACCCTCGCACTGCCCACACCTTTCATTTACCTCTTTAATCCGGACAGGCAGGAACATCCTTGCCATTCGCTCTGTTTCCTCATACCTCTTTCTCCGGGAGGGGCAACCCTAATCTGGTCTGTCAGGCCGACCAGTTCCCCGACTACTGTTCTCCTTTCATCTCCTTTCTTCAAACAGAATAAGCGCGCTTTCATAACACCGGATGAGTGACAGGTGGGGGAGTCAGGTGGAGACAGGCCTGTGATGTAGACAGGCACTTTGTCCTGTTTAAACACACTAATAGGGGATAGGAAAGCCCGTCAGAGGGACAGGTGCAAATCGGATGGGACAGAGGACGCAGACGCTCATCCTTGCTCATGGACAATTTGTACATTTTAAGAAGGGGATGTGCGGGGTATTACATCAGGTAACAGAGAAGACAGCAAAGAGCAAGCACTTCCAATGTCACTCCCAATGATCCGGGTTTGCTCTGTCTTAAAGCGGAAGACAAATTATTCTCAAAAAGTACTTTTTTTTTTGTTCTGGTTGCCCACAGAACAAGTGACTGATGCAGAGTCCAGCTACAGTGTTTCTCCTATTCCCGCATGGAGCACTCCAATTTCAGAGCTACATTACCACACAAACACACACTCTCTCATCTGAGTCGCAGCTTACACACCCAGTGGGCAGCCATTTGGATGGATGACACCTGCATACGGGAGGAAGGGGGCACACAAATAGGATTTGTGAGTGGAAAGAGACTGTGGGGTAGAATTGAGTCCATAAATAGGATTGTGTAGGAAACAGAGCACACTAAATAGGATTGTAATGTACAACAAAGGATGTATAAATAGGATATGAGAATCGGGGTGGTGTTCTCACGAGTTCTCCGTCCCTGTGGTATAGAAGTTCTGCAAGGACCAGCTTACAGTGTGCATGTGTGTACACTTGCGTGCGTGTGTGTGTGTGTGTGTGTGTGTGTGTGTGTAGGGGGAGCCTGGGATTGTATGTGAGATGGTAAAGGGCTCTTAATGTGGAGGCTAATCTTGACGCACCTGTCTCCTCAGGCAGAGTGTGACCCCTGCTAGTGAGGTTCAACCGTGTTTGTCTTCACGTCTCATTCCCCACCTTCTTCCCCTTCTTTCTGACCTCTGTCTCTCCTTAATCTAACATCCTATTGTTTTTGTCGTTTTGCCTTTTCATTTTTCATAAAAGAGAGCGATGTTTTCCTTTCCTGTTTGACCTTATCTCTGCTGACCTCCATGAGCAGGTAAACTGCTAATTTCTCGCCGGCACCACACCGCCTCCCCTCCAAGAAAGGTGTACATTCAAAGCTCTGTCTCTCCCTCTCCGTTTTTGCTTCCACTCGCTCAGCTTTCAGGGTCAGTGGGCTTTGGGAGCTGTCAGCTCAGGGCTGGTGTCTGGTGCCTGACAGATCCAGGTCAAAGGTGAGGGGTCAGGAGTTAGAGGGCAGGACGCGACCCCATAGACAAACAGCATGAAGAGAGGGTCATCTCCCTGAAAGAGCTTGTCATTCTCCACGCAGGGGGTGATGTACTGTGAACATGCACACAGAGTGTGTGCTTCAAAGTGTGCGGATTTCTCATATTTACATGTTGATGGTTGATCTCAGTTGTGTACACTCCCACCTGGCCCCGTGTGTGAAAGGTACTTAATGACGTGATGTGAGCGATTTCCACATGACACATTTTATGATACATTTTAGAATGAGAATCAGAACAAGAATCAGCTTTATTTGCCAGGTATATGTACACATGTGAGGAATTTGACATTGCACTATACAATGTTCACGGTTTACTGGGATTTTATCTGATAGACCAATACAAAGTAGCACATAATTGTTAAGTGTAAGGAAAACAGTGTTTGGTTTTCCAAGTTTTTCTTCCAAAGTAAGCCAATACCTTATCAGTACTTTGTACAACCAACTTTAATTGCTTTTTATTTAGTCTTTTTGTCCATAATAAAAAGAAAAAAAATTACCATTTTAGAATTAAAAAATTAACTCTCTTCGGGATAATCAGATAATTACAAGCTCGATTGATCAAGCATTGAGTCATGGCAAAATGTTCAGTTTTAGGTAACGTGCATCCTGAGGTGAGTAAACCATCAGCACATCATAGTGTCAGATTAGGTCATGTTATTGGGTCTTTGTGGAAATACATCATGCGTATGAGCTGTAATGTAAATTTTTTGACATGGCAAAAATTTGTGGTCACCTGGTATACCTGGTGATCAAACTGATTAATTGATTCATTGATTAAGTGCTTTAAAACATACAAACATAGAGACCAACACGCATAAGAATAAAATAACAGAAAACAGTTAAAAGTTCAGTTAAATGGAATGTGTTTTTAATATTCTTCTAAAAAGCCTCAGCTCGTTGGTGGTGCAAAGGTCCAAAGGAAACTGGTTTCAGAGTGAGGGTATCACCAATAAAAAGGACTGATAACCCCAGGATTTAAGCTTCATCCTGAGGACATCCAATAGAGACTGAGTGGATGACCTCAAGGACCCGCCAAACAAACACTTAAAAGTTCAGATAAAGAGGGTGGTGTGAGGCCATCGATAGATGTAAAAAATAAACAGTAAACGTTTAAAATCAATTATGAAATGAACAGGAAGCCAAGATTATAAAACATGGGTGAAGTGCATACATCCAGAGGTGTTAGTTAGAAGATGGGCAGCTGAATTCTGGACAATCTGAGGGAAATTTAGACTCGACTGGAAGTCACTGACATGAAATTAGGTATGCTATAGTTCAGAATGAATATTTTCCTATAGCAATATCTCCTCTAATGCCACTGAAAGAAAAGCCTGAAACATAATAGTCTAACAGGGGTATTAAGGTTGTTGTTCTACAGGAAACTGAGTTCTGGGTCTACCGCATCTTCCATAAAGATTTGTGGAAACCATTTTTAATACAGTTGTCATATCAGCAGCTTATTTCAAGTGTCACAGCCAAACAAATGTTCTCTAACAAACCTCCGAGGCCTCCAGAAGCAGCTAGATATATACTTAACATTTTATTAGTGCACGTGGTATCAATATCTTTGCTAGGCTGTATAGGCTCACAGTTGGTGGCTGAGCACAGTGTGAGGGGCATGCCAAACAATGTGATATGATGTGTGTGATGAATTTCACATTACATGCATGTTGAGCTTCTTTAAGAGTTACCCTACAAAGCAGTTTAACCAGACAAGGTCACAATGGACTGCTATGAAAAGCCCACCTGCCAAGTAAGGCGAGGCAACAATGCATATTCATCTGAAGAAGAGACAGGCAATCCTCTACCACAGTCGTAACATCATATTTTAAACTCCAAGGTAATTGTATGTTTGTGTGTGAGAGAACATGAACGCGTGATGCTTCCTCCAGACAGGTAATGGATGGTCGGGCTGAAAGAGATGGAGGGGAATTAAGATAAACAGACTCTGATAAAGCCGACCTGCCCCGCCGCACTGCTGTCTTTTCACCCGAATTAAAACATATCACATGAGCTGCATGCAAATCCAAACACACGAGCGTGCGCAAGTAAACACCGACACCGGCCTGCATGCAAAGTGCGTGGAGCGAGCATTTCATGATGGATTTATAAAGAAATGCAGACTTAAACAGTGGAATAAATGTTTGGACAGAGGTGGCTCTTTGAGTAATTGACCTATGAATCACACACAAGAGATCCTGTAAATTATGGAGACAAATAAACTCCTCATTTATCAAGCTCCTATTATAAAATCTTAAGAAGATTTAAACAGAAATGCAGACACTCAGACAGGGACTTTTATTTGCTGCTCTGAGGTGTCCCGCATACAGATTATGCTAAGTAATGTTGTCACAGCCTTTATTATTAGATGTCCATCGTCAAGCTTGGCGCTAAATATGTAACAAGAGATGTAACCTTGAGTAAAAATATCACATTTTCACAGTGAAATCAAAACAAACACACAGAAATATAAATTAATTGATATTCTTTTAGTTGAAAGACAAGAGGAACATTAAGCCTCCTGTTTATAAAACGTAATATTATACTATTGTAGTCAACATAATTTTTTAAATGACTGATTTTGTTGCCATTTTTACAATAACCCTTAAGCAAACATTTGGAAATACATCAGCAAAATGTTGAAGTTGTTTGTAAATACTTATTGCACAGAATGTGATATTTATGATATTCAGCTTTATAAAGATAGATGCAACAGGAGCATAAAAAAATGATATCTGCTTGTTAATTAGTCAGGCACTCTACTCAGGTAGAGCCTGTAGTCAACAGACATGCTGCTTGCAGCTTGCCACCTGTTGTTTTAAAACTGTTATGTAAGAATGATTAAGGTGCTCCATTACTTTTTTTATCCCATGACTGCCTGAGTTTTTGTGATGGAAAATATGTCTAGACACGTATTTGGTCTTTTTTGGTAGGCAACAGAAAAGTGCAGTAGAGCAGTAGCTGTGTTTCAGCCAACTGCCCAACAGGGTGCAGCAATTGATGGGTGGTGGGTGGAGGTAGTGGTGCTACTCCATGATCTGTATAGTGTAAAAACTTGTCCTAAAAATGGCTTTAAACCACAGTAAGGGTAAGGTCTACATTTTTAAAAGTTATGGTTTCACGGTTTCAGTTTTTCCTTCTCTTGTTCTTATGGCCCTTCGAAAGGGCAGTTAGGTCTGCAGGGAGGGTCTTCGGGTCTTCCTTTCAAGAATTGCACAGGTCTAAGGTCAGGAAATGGGCAGCTAAGATCTCTGTAAAAACCCCTGCACACAAACTGAACTTTTACCTTCAGGTCAGTGCTACAGAGTGCTATATGTTAGACTGGGGATGATATATTCAGGGAGGTGTGCACTTAATTATTAGAGTGTAACAGTAAACTGGATTTTTAAGTCCGGTTGGTTCAGTTTAAATTCCTGTATCCACTTTTTTCCTCCAGCAAGAGCCTTATAGATGTTAATTTTGTGACTAAATAACCAAACGTTCTTTCGCTGCACCATTCTGCCCTATCTCATCATTGTTATTCTTTGACTCTTCCATTTACATTCATATGTTTAAGTAAAGTTTGCACCCGCAGAGCCTAACGGACAGGGTGTTACTTTCATTGACACATTCAGGGTCATGAATTCATCTGATTGGATGAGGAATGACACAAAAAGCCCTGATTGGCCGTTGAGGCAGAGAGCTGAGTCCCAAGGAGAATGTTTAGGTAACCAATTAGAGATGAGCATGAAGTCACATGGAAGCCAAAAGTAAAAAAAAAAAGAAAATCACATGCACACTTATCTGTCCAGCATTCCACTCCATTAAAAAACTTAACTTAAATAATTCACTTTCCACACTGGAATGTGAATGCAGAAAAATCAAATGTCAGACAAATTTTATGAAAGAACAAAGGTAATAATTATGTTTTATAATGTAAATTTATGTTTACTGTGTCTACACTTTTCTCCTTTAACTTTGATGGGGGAGGCGTCCAACCTCCCCTATTGACAAGCAGCCACTGTCAGGCTGTCAATCAGATGAACACTTAACATGGAGAGGACCCAGATCAGTACCATGCATATTTACACCGATACAACCATGTCGCCAGAATCTGATACCATGAGAAACTCAAAGTAGAGCCACACACATATTTTACACATGCACCAACACTTTTTAAGTTCACGCACCACTAAGCTAAGTACACAATGAAGTGTGACGTATCAACCAAGTGATTGGTGAACTCTGTCTCTCAAACAGTATTATTTGTAGATAACAACAGACCAGTACCCTCAACCTTAATGTCCACCGAAAAACTTTAAATTTCCATGCTCCACGCTGGGTGAAATGTTTCTTTACGAGTTTTTTTGTGCTTGTGAATTAGGCAGAGAGACAGTTCTGTTGTAGTTTTACTCCTTTGCACCTCACATTTGCAGACTTGTGACAAGTTCGAGTAATGTTATCCAACTTAAGTAATCTTGTCAGTAAGCTGACATAACTGGCATAACGTAGACTGACACACCACAGCAGTTAAACCTGCAGAGAGAAAAAAAACATAGAAGTTGAGAGGAGAAAGAAAGAAAAAAAATATACAGGAAGAGAATGAGACTAAGAGCTTGTCAGTCCTTCTTAATTATTCTAATTGCTGAGCTTATTGCCAAGGCTTATGCATTCCCCTGGCACAACACACACACACACACACACACACACACACACACACACACACACACACACACACACACGGAGTTTTACCAACCTCTCCTAGCTTCTCATTCTGTCCTCTTCCCTCATCTCCATATAGAACTCACCCATCTCCCTCTCTTCCTCAGCTCCCCCTATCAGCGTGCCTCCACCCTCGGAGCAGCCTCTTATTCCTCCACTCCTCCTCTTCTCCTCCCATCACAACAGACCCCTCTGCTTCCTTTCCCCAGCCACTCCTCTCCTCCACCCCTCCGTTCCTCCGAACTGGATTAAAAGTACTTTTCATTACCCGTGCAGGAGATATGGCACTTAAAAATCACCCCATTATCATTTTTCACCCAGCAAACAGCACACACTCTCACAGAGACATAATTACCACACCCTGTCATACCAGGGAGATGGAGGCTGCTGATTTCCAGCCAGGCCGTATGTGTCACTCTGTGTGTCTGTTATGTGTGTTGTGTATGTGTGTGTGTGTGTGTGTGTAAGAAACTGCAGCCTGTCCGCCTGCCTGCCTGCTTCTCTTATTGATATTAAAAGCGCTGCATAAACGAGTGTTTAAAATGGCTGTCAGAGGTGGGGGGGGGGAGAGAGAGAGGATCCACTCCAATCACAAACTGCAGCACACATCACTGGATCTCTTTCCCAGCTTGGCACATGGTAATGGCCTAGAATAACAGAACACTGCCAGATGATTCCCATTCCCCCTTTCAAAGTTGTGCGCGGCTGCAGAGGAGACAGTTGAAATGTGAGGGAATGAGTGATAGAGCTGGCTTTAACCAGTCAACACTTAACACATAATGAATTGGAAGTCATATGACGAGTTGGATTTATGGCACAGCTCGTGCTTAATGGCTGAGGTGCTTCAAATGGTGAAGCCCAGGAGGGAAGCGGGGGGAGGGGAAGGGGGGTGGGGGGACTGACACGATCTGGTCCAGATCGCGCTTGCAGTGGTTCTGCAGGGGCCATGCCTTCCTTAACAGCGTTCATGTTGGTGTGTGTTAAGTATATACATGTTTAAAACACTCCCTGCACCCCTAAGACATTCATCACTGTGACAACACTGCATGGAGGCCCCCCCGCCCCAATATCACTCTGCAGGGGCCCTGCCTTTGGCCTGTCAGAGGAATGGGTGTCTATAATTATGCCTGTAGATAAAGCAGGGATAAACGTGGGTCCTGCATGATTAACTGGGTTGCTGTTTGATCACATTTGACTAATTTGCGGCATAAATCTTCAAGCTGACGCCCCTGCTAGAGACCATTAGCCCTGACACTGATACCCAAACACACACAGACACACACACACAGACCCAAAACTCATACCTTTTACAGGAACAACTAAAACGAAAGCGCCGTTGGCCTCATAGTAGGATTGTTACAAGATCTCACGACATCAAAAAGCCACAGTGCATCTCCCCAGAGTTAGAGATGTCTTCCAAAGTGCCATTTGTTTACAGTCAGTACATGAACTTGTCTATACAGTAAACTAAAGCAACTATAATAAACATATGGAGGTGAGCACTTCCAGTTTCACAATCTATAGCTATGTTTGAGACTCTTATTTTGATATATAAAAGAAGGAAGAAGTTGCCATGTCTTGACAAAGTCAATGGTTAAAGACTTCTCATCAGTCTGGATAGAAAACAGGAACTATGACAAACTGAGAGATAAACTACAAACTGCGAGCTGCCAACAATGCTAAAGTTATCATCTACTTTGGAGCTTCCTGTCGGCGCTAAACTATAGGGCTCTTTTGCAATTGTTTAATAAGCCTGGAGTCGATTTCATCATCTCAATTTCAAAAGCTGAGATGCTTTCATCAAATATGAAAATATACTGCACAGAAAATGTTGCTAAAATACGGCTTGTCCCAATGTCTTGCATTTTCCTGCCAATAGCGTTCATCACTTTTAAATGTTCTGTTGCAGGATTCTCCGTTGGAAAAAAAGTTTCTGGGACAGACCGGATATGTGCACGCTCTGTAAGAAGACCACAGCTAGCTATATATTAACCCCAGTTGCCCTGTCTGCTTATTATAAGCAACTTTGGTATTGTTGCTTTGTAACTTCTTATGAAAATATTGATAGTGACTGCCAGAAAATGTTTGAATTTGTTCAGAATGTGTTCTTGCTTATAATGACCTACTCCCATGTGTCATGACCCTCTAGACAAATTTTGATGGCAAACAAATGGATAACCTGTCTCTCTCTGCCTCGTATAATTGGGTTGGTCCCCTTGTTCATCATTAAACCAACCACTGCGACCAATGAGCCAAAGTGGGCACAATATGGAACGGACAAGAAGTAGAAAACTAAAGACAGGAAAGCCTCTATCCTGCCGTGGTTAGCTAGCTGTCCTTTGAGCGGCAAAAATAGTGTTCCATTTAATGTGCAAATAACACACAGTTGGGGTCTAAGTAACTTCGGCCAAGTGCAAAGCGCCCCTAAAGAATCCTCCTCTATTTTAACTGTTACTGATTCTGCTTTCACTAGCGTCAAACAAGATAACAACGGAGATTACCCAATAAGTGTACGGGGAAACAGGCACTGGAGGGTAGTTTGTGATGGATGTTTTAAGTGCTGAGCTGAAATTAAAAACATATTAAATAACATCACTTCTGCTGCACCATTACCAAACTCATCTCAATGTATCATGACAGACAGTGCTACGAATATAAAATATGCTTTCAAGGTTCAGATGGCACAGACGCATTGTGATGAAAGTGAGAGTGAGAATCTGGATGACGAAGGCCTGTGGGAGGACATTAATTTACAGGACGACACCGAATCGCTGTGGTCAACAGGTGGATGTCTTTCCCTACGATCCAGCAGTAGTTTGGTCCTTACTGTGTCTGGGGCTAGCCAGTCCTGGCTACAACGATAAAAAGTGCCAACGACACTAGAGCTCTTTGCTTGTTATACAATTATACTTAAAGCTCCTAGCTACAACTTGTTCATCAAAACAATACATTTTTCAAACATAGTACTTCCACAGAATGCTTGGTGTGGTGCCGAATAAAAGTATGCATTTTACTTCTTACATCTTTATGAGAATAAGACTCAGGTTGTTGTTTTTGGTCCTAGTGGGAGATGCCAGAGCCTTCCGGTTGATCTTGACCCCCCGACAATGCATGTTAGGCCCACGCTAACAAATCTTGGTTTTAAAACAGACAATGATTTTAAACTTGAAATAAAGGCTGAATAGAAGTCTAGTTTCTGTTATGAAAAATAGCAAAAATAAAAGCTATTCTTTCAAGGAAACAGTTGGAAACAGTAATCCACGCTTTTATTTCATCGCAGTTGGATTATTGTAATTCCCTTTATCTCAGAGTCAGCAAGTCCTCACTTCCTCGGCTGCAGCTGGTGCAAAATGTTGCAAGCACGTCTTTTAACAGGGACACGTAAAATGGAGCATATTATTTCGGTCCTGGCTTCCCTTCATTGGTTCCCATTGTATTTTAGAGTCCATTTTAAAATCCTGCTGTTCGTTTTTAAGGTCTTAAATAATTTGGCCCGGCCCTACTTGGTTGAGCTCCTCCAACGCTACACCCCTAATCGGTCTCTTAGGTCTGCTGACCAGTTGCTCCAGGTGGGGCCCAGCTCAAAGTGGAAGCTTAGAGGAGACAGGGCCTTCTCTGTTGAGGCCTGAAGCTATGGAACTTTTTTATATATTTGCATTGTTTTATTGTGTGTTGTAGCAAGTCTCTTGATTTATTATTGTGTGCTTAGTTTTTCCATTTTAATCCCTTAGTGTAATTTTATTGTTTTTGATGTTCAGCACTTTGTGTCAGCTATAGCTGTTGTAAGTCGCTTTATAAATAAAGTGATGATGATGATTATGATGATGAAAAATAGTGTGTAAATAATTGTTTTATAAATATTGACGGGTCCAAAATATATAAATATTTACTTTTGGTTACGATGCCAACATCGACACGAAAGGATTCTGCACCAATAGGAATAGCAGGTTGAAGTCACGTGAGACGGAGCTCAGGCATTGCCAGATCATAGTCGCTCCGTGATAGCGCAGAGAAATGGCTTCTTCTCTGTGTTACACAGTTGAAGCGTGGACAAGAGCGGGCACTAGCCATGAGGAGTTAAACTTGAAAAGATTCAACAGCACGCTAAAAATTCATGATGTCCAAGAGTACTATGAGCAACTTTACTTCAGTTGTACATAAGCTGCTAGTTCCTCTGTGTTGGTGTGATGGGCTAAGTCTGTCTCTTTTATACGGGAAACCTTGGTTAGAATCCCGGTTGAAGTCAGGAAGGGCATTGGAGTAAAAACTCTAGTCTGTGATCAATTTCCAGTGACTTGCTGTGGAAACCCCTAAATAAGGCTGCAGCTGAAAGGACTCACACACATAAGACCCTATTTACAGAAGCTACAGCTCTTAATCTGAAGGAAAGGTCAGGGCACATATTTAGAAAAGTTATTAAAATAAATTTTTTGTTATCAGCCTGCAAGACAGAAGTAGATGTTTTTGCCATTCCTTGTTTCTCTGGACAGATCTGACAACACTCCCATTAGCCGCTAACAAAGTTATTATTTTCTCCTGGGCTTCTGGGCGCTAAACCAGTGGTCTCAAACTCAAATCCTCAGAGGCCAGTGTCTTGTAACTTTTAAAGACACTGGTGTCTCTTGCCCTACACTCCTGAATCAAAGGACTAAACTGCTCACTAGGATGCAGTCAAGATCTGCAGAGCTCTGCTAATGAGCTAATATAAGACTCAGAGTTTGAGGCCACTGCACTGGACCAAAGGGATTACAATTTTGACACGTTTTTTTTTTTTTTTATAAACAAACAGAATTGGATTATTCTTTAAATCACAGATTGGCATTTTTGTGAAATCTTCATTCTACTTTTGAACAAAGTAGGACTCTGTAACTGCCGAAGCCACAAAAGGGACTATGGACACTAAAATTTACTGTCATTTACTGCATTCTGCTGTGATTTTCCAAGCTGTATGCAAACAAAATTTCGTTCTGTGTGCACTCTGTGCATACAGAATGACAAATAAAGTTGTCTAAGTCTAAGTCTAAGTCTAAGAAAACCTTTTCAGCATTACAACCAGGAACTGAATAAGGGTTAAAACTTGGACTTATATATTCTAGACTCATTGCAGATGATTTTATCCATAACATGGGATTGGAGAAAACTCTATTTGTGAAAAACAAAAATTATTATTCTTAGTTTTCCCAAAAACGGTTAAAATCTTTCTTGTTCACATGAATCCAATATCATGTTTTATATTGTCTTTTGAGCTGGGCGTGTCATTAGCCACCTGATAATGTGAGAACGTGAAAACAGAATCTGCAAACAAAATACTCATACTTAAAGTCCAATTCCAAATCTCCAGCAGCATGCGGTCATGATAGGGGACTTTGGGGTGTTTGCGGGACTGATTGCACAGCAAAGCACAACAGAGAGAGAGAGAATTGCAGGTGGATTATAATATTAAGCAAGCAAACATGAGCTCTGAGGTCTAATTATGACACAGGGGAGGGTTAGAGTGCGTGAGAGAGGAGGAGAGATTCAGTACTGTGCAGTGGAGGGGATGCTGAAGCCAGCAGAACCAGCCTGGTCATTTGTAAACAGGTAACGATGCAGGCCAGGTGTATGAGCATATGTACCAATAAGCAGGGGAGGAGACGGGGGAGAGAGAAAGAGTCTGAGAAAAGAGGGAAGATGGGGAAAGCAGAGTGGGAGGAGAAGGAAGGAGGATCTAATTAGGGGGAATTTACAGTGCCCTGTGCCAAACAGCTAAAATGGCCAACTGGGCACAGAGATTTATTACTGGGTTAAATTAGGTTGTCTGGTGAGGGTTGGTAAGACCACCTGCAGCTGTCAATTGTCACACTGATAATTATAACTATTATAGGGCAACGGAGGTGCAGCACCAGCTACAAACAGAGCAAGTGAAACAATGCACTTTTACAGATGTGGATTTTAAAGCAACCAAGACTCTTTCGTGTTTAGGACTACATCAGTTGAGCCAAGTGAGTGATTAATAATGAAGCTTGAACCCATTTAGCATGAATCAATGAACCTTTGGACAGAAAGTTTCCAGAGCAAGGAGACGCTGCCTCCACTGGCATCAGTATCCTTGATCAAATCTGCAAGGTAAACAGGTTTGAAACCTGAAGGGGGATATTAAACTTGCAGATTGAGCCCGACTCGTCTCCCCCAGGCTTGTCTGGAGCTTGGGGCTGGAGTTCTGGCATCTGATTTTTTGACTCTGGACTGGTGAGAGCAAGGACGTGACGAAACGAGCCAGCCCTGAGCAGCCATACTTTCATGGTCGGTTTCCATTTAAATATCTGACTGACAGGGAACATGGCGCCATTAAGGCGTCCCGTGGGCCCAGCACAAAAGGAAGAAGTGGGTAGATAAAACCCCTCAGGGGAGAGGAGAGGGTGAGAGAAGGGCCAAGTTGGCGACGAACCCTTTAACGGTGGGATCTGCTCTTAAAACTGTGCTCAATCCATTCAATCCTCTCTACATCTACACCCAAAACAACCTTGTCTCGCTGGAACAAAAGCAGGATTAATCTAGCATGACTTACAGCCCCATTCAGATTTTTTTTTCCTAGGTTGGCACTGTGAGGTCATATAGTACGTGTGAATGCTCTAAAGTGTTCATATAAAACAGCACGAGATTCCACCAAGGCCATGCAGTAACTTTTACACAATAAATAGAGACAGGATTATACCCGTATCATCTGTAGTCATAATAAAATGATCTGATAAAAAATTTTCTTCGATAAATTTTGTGTTTTAGTTGTAAAAAAAAAAAAAAAAGAAAGAAAAAAAATCATGTTTCTCTCCAACAGCCTGTCAATTTCATGACCTTGAAAGTGGCCCAAAGCATTTATGGGGAACGTTTCATCCTTGGATTGAAATAGTGGTGCACGATTTAAGAAGAGGGAAGATTTCTAAATCCCGCGAAATACGATTTTGTGCAAACTTTCTGCTCTCTAAAATACAATCTTTCTCATATCTATCATGAAATCATGAAAAAAGATCCCCTGCTGTGATGATCATTTAACTCACTGGTAGTCTTTGGTTTACTTCTTACCCAACTTCAGTTGGTGGACAGAACTTCGTCTTTCAGCTTGTCCCCTTTCAGGGGTTGCCACAGCACGGCCTCTGTCTCCATCAAACCCTATCCTTCTGGATCTTCTTCTTTCACATCAAGCCCTCTTTCATTCCATCCATAAATCTCCTCTTTGGTCTTCCTCTAGGCCTCCTGCATGGCAGCCCCAGCTTCATCGTCCTTTTACCAATGCATTCACTTTTCCTCCCCTGTACATGTCCAAACTATCTCGTTCTTGCTTGTCTGGCTTTATCTCCAAAACATCTAACATGAGCTGTCCCTCTGATGGACTCATTCCTGATCCTATCCATCCTAAAGACCCCAACATCTCCATCTCTGGTACCTCCAGGTCTGCTTCACTGCAAACATAGACCCAAAAATAAGAATTTTTTTCTTGAAATTAAAGTATTTTTCCTTGATTTGAGCAGATAAATAGGACTATTTGCCAATGGAATAAGATTTTTGCACTTAAAATTGGAACAATTCATCTCCATCTTATTTCAAGTGCAGTATATCTAATTATCTTATTTTAGGGGTAAAAATACTCATTCCATTGGCAAATAATCTTATTTACCTGCTCAAATCAAGGGGAAATACATTCATTTCAAGAAAATTTTACTTATTTTTAGTTCTGTTTTTGCAGTGTTCTGGTCTCTTCCTCAGTGCCTCCGTCTCTAGACCAAACAACATCACCAGTCTCACCACCATCTTGTACACCTTTCCTTTCATCCTCGCTGATACTCTTTCATCACACAACACATCTGATCCTTTTCTCCGCGCCATTCCAACCTGTTTGGACACTTTTCTTCACCTCTTTTCCACACTCACAGTCATTCTGGACTGTTGGCTCAAAACACTTATTTTCATCTACCTTTATTACCACGGCTCTATGTAACCTCAAGGTGTCAGATATCACACCAGCAAACGTGGGCTTATGATGAATAATTTTGCTTTTAATTCCCACAAAAACATATTTTTTTTATATTTAGCCATAATTTTTATTTATTGAAGTGTATTTTACGATGTACATAGGATATATCCTTATTAAGGCATTTTTAGTGCCTTGGATACCTGTCTGATTGCCGACATGTTAACCGCTCAGATTTGTTTGCTCAAGTGAATGCAGCAGAGAGCGAGGTGTGCAGAAGCAGGAGAAACTCCTTTTCAGTAAGTTTTGTACAAACATGATTACCTGGAAGCACATTGAAATCTGCAGGGAAAACTGAAACTTCCCATTGTTTATGGACTTAAATATAACAAGCTTTTTACAATTCACAAACTGCTTTTTAAAGAATCTATAATCAGTGTACAATAATTCACTCTAGTTTTGATTGGTTCACGCTTGTCTAATTCTCAGGTGGTAGTCATGATGAGAAATATTGAGAACAGTCCTTTTTGTGATTTCACCGAGAGACACAGCTTGCTGCTATATAAAAACTTGATTTAAGGAATCTGTGTAGAATCATATCGTTCAGGATTCATCGATGTATTTTAGGTTTTGAACCAGATAGGATCAAATCACATATGCCAATAAGCTCTGATGCAGACAACAACTTTAGCCTCATTAGCAGCAAAGGGTTGTTCAGCTGAGCTATTTCCTACTTTGATTCATACCAGGGACTCATAATAATCACTTACTTTACCCTGGTGAAGCTACACACTGATAGCAAAAAGAAAATGCTTTGCACGAAAGACTTTACTTTGATGAGAAACAAAGTGTTTCAATATTGTGACAGCTTGAGGTAAAGGATCTGGTTACAAACCCTTGAAGAGACTGAGGCATCCTGAATATCTCCGCCGACCTCCACCAGCCATTGTCAACCAATTATTAAGTAACCCTGCAGTCAGTTTGGAACCAATACTAACAGCAGCAAACTTTATATCCCGTGTTCATTCAAAAACACATCTATTTGTTTGCTGTTTGCATCATGTATCTCTATGATTGTCTCAAAGCAATGAGTCTGGACGTGTGGCTAAACCTATATAAAGATAATTTCCAAATATCCCAGTTAACAGGCACCCAAACAGGTGTGCTTAGGGACGTCATACAGTCCCCCATTTCCAAGTCTCAATAAGTGAAACAACTTTAGTGTCCTGTCTCGTCTTCTGTAGTCACACATTTTTAAATTTGGAGACTTCTTGGCAAGGCAGCTAACCAGCTTGTCAAAAAGGTTAAATAAAATCAAAGAGAGGCTTTGACACGTTGGCACAAATTGGAAAAGCCAGCAAGCCAGAGGGCAGTCAAGTCAGACAAGTGGCACAATGGAGACGCTCATCCAGACTGAGAGAGGGAGAAAAAAAAACGTTATGATGGAGAAAGAGTCTGCCACTGATATACTTCTACCTCTTTACTTCCCACAATTCATCTTTGAAACACTGCTCTACCCCTCCTTCCTTTCTCTGTGCCACCGTCCATACTGCCAGCCTCAATAAGGGTCAAGTCCCTTCCTCTTAAGAACCTCATTTGCATCCCCCGGCAAACAGCCAGTCAGGGCTTGTTCAAAGAGCCCGCTAATCCAATCAGATTGCTCAACTGCGAGGCCTTATCGCCGCAGACACCGGCATCTGCAGGAACCACATAAGAGGGCATCATGGAGCTGCTGGTTGTGACTGGTGGAGACAGAGAGTCAGAGCGAAGAAGGCATCGCAGTGCTTCAGCGCTACTCAAAGTTAGCCAGGGCTGACAGTCAGAGAGCAGGGAAGGCTTAATGCAACATCCCCAGTGTTGGAGCTGCAGCCTCAGGAGTAGCACGGATACATATTGAGAGTGAAATGAAAATTAGACCGGTACGATTTTATCTTTATCCTCTGTGAAGCGCACAGCAGAGAAAATGTGCGCAGTGTGAATGGTACAGGAACACCAAGATTTATCATGTCGAATAAAAGGCGGAAACAGAGAGGAGCATTAGTATTATGTCCTTACCAGCAGCTATAAACAAATAAAAATCAGTGCAAGGTGAAAAAATTTCAGAAAAAAAACTTTTGAGATATACTTGGAACATTTTTGCCAGATTAAAAAAATAAATTATCTTTCTGCCTTTCATCAACAAAGTAAGGCTTATAAACTTTGCCTATGCAGGTTAATGTCTAACTTTGAGAAATGCACCCGCCAAGACCCATAACCTGTGCAGAATCAGACTCCGGAGTAGCAAAAAAACATTTTGCTTATGTCGGTGTAGACTGCAGAGGTGATCCCGCTATCTAAGTTTATTTGCATCTGGGGACGTGGCTGGACATTAAGGGTTATAAGGGGACATGAAGGTACAAGGGGATAGAGAGACCAACTTGGCTGTCCTTGTAACAAATCCCTCAGAGACCGGAGTGTCATGCGTCTCTTCTGCAACATTTCTGCCCTCCCTTTTTTCTTTTTTATTCCTCTAAATATCTTTTCTCCTTCCTGCTTGCTCTCTGGGCTTTTCCTGTTTGTCCTCCACCCCCACACACCCCACCCATTCCCATTGTCTCACGCTCGCACTTGCTCTCGACCCCACCGGTGTCGCTATTAGCAGCATCACACAGGGATCACATGCCTGCTGGGGTACAGAGGCTGAGTCAATGGAGCATGACACACAAAAGACATCCATAAACCCCCATCGCTACGGCTTCCCTCTTACTTAGTCTCTTTCTCACCTTTTCTCGATATTGCCCTGAAATGTAGCCAGGTGGGATTTAATGAGTGGGATCATTTATTTGTCTTGCTGAAATACTGTTTCCTTTAGAGTTGTATAATCCATTGAATCTAAATTATTGTTGTAATATCTGATACCTATAGTCCCACGTATTCATGCTCTCCTTGCCAATATACACGTACCTCATATACACTCACAAGCCGATGTATTAGCTATTCCTTGATAGTACTGGGTTGGACCTTTCTTTTCCTTTAGAACTGCCTTAATTCTCCATGGCATGGATTTAACAAGGTGTCCGAAACACTTTTGATCCACATACATATGGCAGCTTCACCTCATTGCAGCAGATTTTAATTTTTTTTTGGCTCAAAATAAATGATAAGAATCTCTCATTACACTACAGTCCTTCTGGAAATGGAGGTTTGTCTCCTGGATTGAGATCTAGTTTGGAGTACAAGGAAGTGACTATCAGGTTTAAGATGCCAGATTGAGACGACACGATGCGGTCATAAAAGAATGGACCTGGTCAGCAATGATATTCAGGAGGCTGGGGAAATTTAAACTATGGTATTAAGGGGAGCAAAGTGTGCCATGAACATATCAACCAGACCATTACACCACCGCCACTACCTTGGACCATTCATACAAGGCAAAAAAGGACCCAGATTCTGACCCTTCCACCCAAATGCTGCCGCTGAAATTGAGGCTCATCGGACCAGAGAAGTTCTTGCAATCACTTATTGACCAATCTTGGTGAGCCTGTGGGAATTGCTCCCTCAGTTTGTCGATCTTAGCTGCATCTGCACCTGGCATGGTCTTCTGCTGCTGTAGCCCATCTGCTTCAGGGCTCAAAGTTTTGTGCGATCAGAGATGGTATTCACTCTTGCTCAAATCATTTCTGCACATACAAATGGTTTTTAAGAAATATTCACCTGTACACTTTGATCGCACACAGTCTCTTTCTCCTACATTGTTTACATTTCAATTTTTGTACTAATAAATCACTGCTGCACTTTATCCTGTAAACTTTATCCAGTAAATTCTATCCTGTAAATTTTATCCTGTAATTTACTTTATCCTGTAATCTACTGCAATTCACTGTAATTTTTAAGCTGCATGCAAACGAAATTTCGTTCTGTACGCACTCTGTGCATACAAAATGACAAATAAAGTTGTCTAAGTCTAAGTCTAAGTATTCGTCATCCCTTGTTTTCCTAATTCAAATCCACGTAAATCTCCTGTCTTCACCATTCTGATGCTCATTTTGAACTTTAGCAAGCTTCCCCACATAAAGATACCTAAATGCATTGAGTTAATGATATTCAATTAGCTGATTCACTATTCATGTTAAAAAGCAATCAGTTGTACCTAACAAAGTGGCCAGTGGGTGTATTTGCCAGTTGGGTCGACTTTCTCTGCCCTTGATTCCCACACCGGATATAAATTTTAGTGACTACAATGCGGCGTTTGGTGATAAGTTCTTGATGGTGAAAAAAAAGGGAAGACTAAGGTAAAAGGTGCTTAATCGCAACCAATATCATCTTTACAATTTTAACAATATTACGACCGCCTGTTTTCTACATATCACGCAGTCCCTGTTATGCATGTAAGACAAAATTAACGGAATCAGCTGAAATAAACGATTCTTCATAGCGGTGACGATTGTCAACTTTAAAAGAGCGCTATGTCGCTGAACATGGGTTTGTCAGTTCTGTGACCTGCTCTTTGTCCAAGACATGGCGGACTATTAGGCCCAGAGCAGATAGGTGAGACGGGTGAAAGGAGGCAGCAGAGGTGGATCTATAACAGCACTCCAAACAGCGAGAAGCTGCAGGAGAGACAGCCATGGATTCAACCCATCCTCCTCTTTTCTCTTACTCTCTCCTTTTGTGTCCAAGTGTGTAATGCAGGGATGTTCGCAGCGTATTTGCTAGAGGCATAAGTGCGTGAGTGTGTGTGTGTGTGAGTGTGTATCTGCAGCCTGTGCATGTGATAAGCCTGTGGTAGTAGTGGTCCTGTGAGGGACCTAAGGCCCTGTACTCCTGATTAGTCATTTATCAGGCCTGGCAGCCCAGACCCACCATAATCACTCTTCTCTTACCCCTCCTCCTTTTCCTCACTGATCCCCCTCTATCCCTCCAGATCTCCCCTGTATCCACCCCTACCAACAAAGCTCTCCTTCCCCCAACACCTACTTCGGCACGGCAGTTCACGCGCATATCCAACCGCCACCTGCGTGTTTCCAGGCTGCGCTCGCTCCATCCATGTTGCCCTCAGTTTTCTCTGACTGTAACAAGGAGCCCTTCCTTTCCCCTTCTTAAGTCCAATCCAATTTCCGCCCTTTTTCCTCCCGTCCCTCAGTCTGAGCTTAAGAGCCAAAGCTGCGGCCGAAAAAAACAAATTTCCAATTTGTCTGCTCATTTTGAAAAGTTGGAGCTGTTAAACGCTTTAAAGAGAAGGGTGTGTGATGAGAGCAAGGTGGGAGGGCAAGTGTCTTCCACGGTGGAGGGAGGACCTCCCTATCAACCAGTGCCACACTCTCTGGCCCTGACATGTCAACAGAGAGGGATTAGGGTACCAGACACATTGAGGAAGCCCAAAAGCAGTTAATGCAGTTAACCAGCCGCGTCTTCTCAACCTGTCTTCCCTCGGCTGAGAGAAATTGGAAAAGCTGTCTCGCTGAAGAGAGGGAATGTAATCTGGACTATGCAGACCGAATGATACGGCCACATGAAAGACTTGCCCTCCTGCTTACCAAGCCTCTATTCTCTTTCCATCACCCCTCCTTTGCCATCATTCCTGGTGTCCCCATCTGAAAATAAGGAATATGGAAGAGGGACACATGGAAAGGGATGTTCAACACGAGTAGGGGTGAATAAATAGGCACAGTAAAAAAAAAAAAAAAAATTAATAAAAAAGTGGGGGTGGGGGGATAAAACAAGCTTAGCACAGATGTGGGGAAATACGAAAAACAAAGCACCATGTAAGTGGGTGTATGTCTGTGTTATTACCGTTTCTGACAGCTGTTTCAACCCCGAGGGATATAACAGCTGGGGCTGCACCTTCTGAAACATGCAGTTCTTAGCATATCCTTCTACTGTACTCATTTCTTCTTAACCACCTCCACCACCATCCTGCTTCATCTTTTCTTTCACCTTCTTAATCATTCTCTTTCTGTTCATCTAACCCTGCTTTTAGCGCCTTCTGTAATGAAATGTCTATAGATGAGCAAATGCATCGGCACCCCAGGTAAAGATATTCTATTGGAGGGGATTTTAGAAAAGCCAAACCAAAACTGAAGCAGATTTATAAAAAATATATATATATATATATATATATATATAGGGATTTTTTTTATTATTACTAAATCAGCTGTGGGGAAATTGTCAATGCCATAAGTGTTAAAACTTTGTGAAACCTTGATTTGCCAGTAGGACAGTACTTAGCCTATTTGACAAGTTTGGGGGACAAAGAGACAGGGATCATCAATGCTTTTCTCTAGATCAGGTATCTTCAATCCAGTCCTCTAGGTCCGGTGTCCTCCAACTTTTATGTGTGTCTCTTTTTAAATACGCCTGAGTCAAACAACCAGGTCATTAGCAGGACTCTGGAGAACTTGACTGCTTACTGAGGAGCTAATTCAGCCATTCGATTCAGGTGCGTTGGATCAGGGATGCATCTAAAAGTTCTGGCACACCGGACCTCGAGGACCGCAATTGAAGAGCCCTGATCTGGATTGTCTATAGTCCTGAATCCGCCTTTGCGCTCTTCTCTTCCGCTCACCCCACCACTTTTCTATTTGACTTAGGACTAGGGAACAAGAGGGCCATGGAAGAATGTTGGCGATATGTTTTGGATCATTACCCCCTCAAAAATCCCATCAGCGATTACCCATTTTTTGTCTACTGACAGGACCCACCAATCCAACAGCAAGGACTTCAGAAAAGGCGCACAGCATCATGGATCCCCCACCATTCACCACACTGAACCGTAGGCTTGAATCTCATCTGACCAAATTACACAGTTCCAGTTAGAGACCCAAGAGAGTTAAGCAAACTCCACAGGTTAATATTGTTGATGGCCGGTCAAAGAAAGCAATTGACTGATTTGTAGAGAATGTTTGATGGCGGCTGAAGACACTTGATGTTCCTAAGTGCCACGATTTACTTTGAGGCAAGTTAAATTTGGGCCTTCAAACACCATTTAGTCCAAGGCTCAAAAATCCACCCTAACCCTGACATTAAATCCTAGATAGCTAAGTAGAATTCATAAAAACTAGAAGTGACTTAGTAAAAACTTTTTTTTTTCTGAACATGGAATTTTTATCCCCACATAATAAATTATAGGTTTGATTTCTCTACATTTTAAGGCATTTAAAATAATGACTTGATGGCTTTAAAAATACTTATTAAAGATCTTTACCAGAGTTATAAACAAATTTGTCTACACGAGTATACAAACACACTTTAAAGCTCTGGAAGTAAACAAGGTTAACATTTGATAGGCTGACTTTAAGCAGAGCATCAAGCGCCAAACACAGAGTAGCCCTTTAACCACTCTTCTCCGCCGATAACTGCATCCGTTTATGGAGCAGTCTGCGAAATAGCGGCTCTCTTTTAAAACACAGAGCCGTGTCAGACACACATTACTCAGCCCACAGCCCCTTTAAATGATCCAAAGATGTATGAGGCCATCTGTGGGCTGCAATTAAATACCAACCCCTTTAATTCATCTGCATGCTACATTACCACCCACTGTCCAAAGCCCCTGTGGGCCAGTTACAGGACTGGGTGAAGTCACACGATAAAGTGCAGAGGAGTTAGTTACAATGCACAAAATGTCAGTATTAACATGTCATTACCTCACTGTCACAAAACTAATGAAATGTGAGATCTTTTTCTGTCACTTTCTGTGTGCCAATAAGAGATATGCTAATTGAAATTACATTTGCTGTAGTTCAAAGCGGCACAGTGATTTGAAAACAAAGCAAAAAGGGAGTATTTTTTTTTTTTAAACTCAAGGTCAAAGGTCTTCCCAAACACAAACTCCTTAAATGAGCACCCGAAGAGTTAATGCTTTCTGAAACAACATTAAAAGGTTATTACTCTAACAGAACGTCTTACTCTTCATCTGAACCAAAGGTCAGTCAGTCAGATTTAAACGCCTAATCATCGCCGATGGTTCACAACACCCATGAGCATCTTCTCTTCCCCGGGTTCCCTCTAATCACTCCCTTCTCTTCAGCCCACCCTTTTACCGGCAATCAGCAAAAGGCGTTCGTGAAAATTAGTCCGCTGTTGAACACATGCTCCATGTTTCGCTGATTTCATATCACTCCCATCTGATTGCCTTACATTGTCAGACTCATAAAAGTCTCCCTTTTCCGTCTGTCTCCTCCACCTTATTACAGAAAGTGTAAAGACCATTCCCCTGAATATCTGGCTCTCCTTCACATTTTTTCCCCCTCTTTTCCCCTCATCAGACCGAATGTATTTCTGTGTTAAATTGTCTCTTTCCACATTGCCATTCCTCCTCCATTGACTGCGCTGGCCTTGTCTCTGAGCGCTAATTGTCTCATTCTGAAGACTTAAGGATGCTAGATGAGCACTAGATGTGCTAAAGAGACAGACAGCGAAACCAGTGTGTGAATGGCAAATTACATCCTTGGCCTTTCTTTGGCTGGAAAAGACACTTAATAAGCTCTCAATGTGTTCAACAGCTAGGTGAAGAGTTCACTGGCTCCGTGGTTGCATCTGAATAGCTCTGAGAGATGCTGCGCTGCGTGTGCAGCCGTGAGTGCATGTTTGTGCGTGTGTGTGTGTGTGTGTGTGTGTGTGTGTGTGTGTGTGTGTGAGGATGTTCAGTAAGGAGCTGTTTTTATTCTCAGTGAAGTCGACCTGGCGTTCTTCTCTGTGACAGGATCGGGGCAGATCAGCGCTCACTTACAGAACAACTCACCTGAGGAAAAACTCTCCTCTCAGCACGTTGCCCTCCTCTCGTTTCTTGCTTTTCTACTTCTTTGCTCTTTTTCACTCTGACTTTTACTGTCTCTGACCCAGACAAATCCCCCCCAAGCCACCGAGGGGGGCTCCTCCCTCTCTCCTTTTCTTTTCTAGTTTTCGTTCCCTTACCCAATCTGTCTCTTTTGGTATCGTGCTCTCTGTAAAGGTACCCTGTGGGAGGGCAGCATGTAACAAATGCAACCACATAAACTGACTGCACACTCTCGTAAACTGACTCTGACGTGCGTTTGTGTGCATTTGCATGTGAGTCCCACAACACTAAGTCCCACTCTACTTTTCATTGAGATCAGTGGCGGGGATAAAAGATTCTCCCACTTTCTCCCTTTTTCTCTCTCATCCAAACATGCCTATGCACAAATATATAAATATATATATTTATATATATACACACCCTGTAAAGAACCCCACCAAATGCTCTATTTTCTGCTGCTGTGCAGTGATTTATTAAAGGTGTTTCTCACAGCAGGCAGATAGTGCTGTTTGGAATGCTTCATTTCATAAATCTATTCTCCATTCTCCTTTCCCTGTGTCGCCTCCTCTCTCGTATTTCCTCTTTTCTCCCCAGTGCAGGAGGCTTTGTCAGCCTCTGTTGACACATACGGTGAATGTGTGTATACGTGTATGAGTGAGTGTATGGTTAGGGAGGGGGGAAAAGAGACGTAAGTAGGCTTTGTCTGCAGTTGGGGTAATGATGCAGGAACAACCAAAGCCCCTGTAAAAACCCTGTTCTCCTGGGGTCTCTCTTTCTGGCTCTGACCTTCATCTCTTTCTGCTTCCTGACTCCCACACACACACACACACACACACACACTCACAAACACATGCGTTTGTGTGCACACACATACTGTACAGGCATCCCTGACAGTGTCAAGCAGCGTTAAGTTGTGTAAACAAAAATGAAGCATAAACTTTGGTCCCCAATGAAGCTGCACATCCAACTCATAAACACACACAGTAATAAATCAGATTAGTACATTAGCTTTTTCACCAGGCTAAAAAAAAAAAAAAAAATAAAAAACACTAAACTGGTGAGCACCTGGTTAGGTAGTATAGATGCGATGATATGATGCTTCCTAAAGCAAACACAAATTAGATGAGAGCAATAAGCAGTGATATCAGCAAGTGGAAAACGTTTAGGATGATATGGTAACACTTCTGCCCACAGTTTTGTTAAATAAGGACGTTTCCATTCAATTTCAAGAATTGGCTTGGCATTCAATCGTGTTTGCAGGTTCGATACCAGTTTCCTTACATGTTTCCACGTGTTGATCTGAATTTGTGCACATTCGTCAATGCAACTGGGTGAATGTGGCCCGAGTGTAAAAATTATTGGTTGGTACGACTACATAGATTAGGCCCATTTACATGGTTGCAATTTGTGCTGCTATTTATTTATTTTTTTCTGATTTTTACACTCAATACTTGCTTAATTGTATATAATGTCCACAAAACCAGTCAGAGTGAATGAAAGCTCAGGGTAATGGGTTCTAGAAAAAGAAACATACAACAAAAGAAAACAATGAAGTGCAGAAGGTTGTGAGAAGGATCCTTATCAGGATTTTGCCTTCGCTTGCCTAAGAAGGACCAAAGATTTGCTGTAATTGAGATCATAAGCTATATGTTGAAAAACAGGTATGCAATAATGAAAAAGTCACGTGTGTTTGGGATATAAGATATTGGCTCATTTTGCTACAACTAAGGTTTTCAGTGTGAAACCAGATCAACATAACCAAGACTAACATTGTCTGGAGCAAGAATATGGGTCTGAACGTGTTTCAGAAAATACTGCACTACTCTGTCAATATGTACAGCCAAATGTGCTTTACCAGGGGCTTAATTTGGATCTATTGTCCTTATGGACATTAGCAACATGTACAAGTAGCATCGACTGCATTCAATCTGTGTATTTTCTGAAGGGTGTGTAAGGAGAACTGTCTAGGTCTTTTTGATGTTGTTTTGCCAGTTCTTACATTGATTGAACCAAATTCCACTGCCATTAAAGCAATATGAAGTCTTTGTTAATCCTTTTCTTGCTATTTGTAGGATGTGGACTAAGTTGGACTACATGTTTTAGCTCAAGGCTTCCCAACCTGGGAGGCACCAGAGAACCTGGGGTCTGGAAGTGAGTAATGTTGGGTTTAATGCCAAAGGGATTGCCAATACGTTTTTTTAAAACATGGTAAAGAGAAACGCAAATGATGATCAAGAGTAGATGAAACTTTAATTGCATCAAATGCAGCTTTTACAGAAACACCTGTGTTCATTCCAAGTCCCCTTATAGATTCAAAATGATAATTATCAATATAAATTAAATTATTAATATAAATAAATAAATGCAGGATCCTGAGTCACATATAAAGTGGATAAAAAAGGTTGTAAAACCTGCCTAGGACTAGCAGCAGGGTGGATCACAAGGCCACTGGTGTGCGTGACTGTGGGTGTGGAAGGTGGAAATCGAGCGCTTGCCTTGGCCCACAGATTTGCAACATCTATCATACAAATACTTAGGATAACATCCTTAACAGGTTGCAGGCAGATTTGCATCATGATTTTGGAAGTTAAATCTTGTTTTATTTGCGTGTAGTGATGTCCACCTATGGGTGTTTCACTCTGGATATATAAAGGATATATAAAGCGTCGATGAACCCATCGACCGATTCAATGTGAGAGAAACATTTGTGCTCAGATTTACCCATTTCAGGTTATTCACTTATTAAGTACTGCTTGCACACTGGAGAACTCAATCCTGCAACAGTCTAGACCACACTGTGAGGTCCAAATGACAAACACCGAGCTTTGAAAAGGCATTTACACCAGAGGGAAATGTCCTGGTGGCTCTATTCATGTCATTTACTAAATTATGCTTGCCAGTTCATGAACAGATCTACAGAGCCTTTACGGGTGTGAAGGAGAATGTATAAAAAGTTATAAAACTACTGGTGACAGCACAGAAATTTTGGAGCTTGCAAGAGTGTTTGAATTAACCATTAAAGTTTATTTAATTGTAAGCAGTTGTAGTTGAATATGTGAAATTCCAAGCTGCTTACGACAGCTATTTAAATCTGTCGTAAATAGTAATGGTCGCGTTGTGTAAACTAATCAAATGGTGAAACCCGGTTACCACTGATTGTTGCACGAGAGTCGCAAATTGGCAAACATGGCGGGAAAATCTCTTCCTAGAAGTCCAACTCTGCATCTGCAGCAGCACAAAATGTGTGCAGAAGAAAACAGGGGGAATGAAAGAAAGAAAAAGAGAGAACGAGATGGGGGCCGCAGAGTAGATAAGGCAGGCTTGTTCCTTATTTATGTCTTATTATAGCTACAGCGGGGCCAGGCCACAGACACAGTCACCGGGGACACAATGATGAAGTACTCGACAAGACTGCCTGCTCACTCTTGGGAAGACACACTCCCTCCCTGTTCCCCACTCCTCCCTCTGCCTTCTTCCTTAACACTTCCCATTTTCCTGTATTCCTCTCTACAACCTCATTCTGTCTCTGTCCCTCCTCCACTCCGCACTCTTACCTGAGTGCACGGAGCGCGGAGGATTGTGCGGCAGAGTAAACAGGGAGTTACCCAAAGGTGCCGCAGTCGAGTGGAACAGCAGGCAGGTGACATAATTAAGACATCCCCTTTCTCCCTCATGTGCAGACAGAACCTTTTTTTTTTTCTGCTACACTCCCTCTGCTGTTTTCTTATCCTCTCCTCCCCCCCCCCTCGTTCTCTCTCTCTCTCGTGGGGTGACCTGCAGAGGTGGATGTGACTGAGCTCATTACCTGCCTTAATGAGAAGAGAGTACCACCGAGACAGCAGCTGCAACTTACCTGAGCGCTTGCAGACACGCGCTCACAAGAGAACGCATGTAAATACCTGCTACTAACTACTGAGACAAGCAAATATGGCTGATAATACCTCTGAGAGGCCGGAGCTCAAAGAGAGAGAGCTGAAGGGAAGCAGAAATGAAGGGTGTAAATAAAGTCTCAGAGGTGCGCGTTTGATAGCGGCTCGACTCTGTTGTTGTTTCGCAGTATTACCCTTGCACTAACATGCTCTTTCTGAGAGTAAAGTTTCTTTATTTGCCTGGTTCAGGAAAATTAATGTGTATGAGCGCAACACAATCCATCATATGCTGAAAGCAGAGGTCATTCAGGAAATGATAGCAGGCGAGATAAGCTTCACATCCAGGCACATACATACACACATACAGAGTGTGTGTCTGTGTGTGTGTGAGAGAGAGAGAATATAGAAGCACGGTGGGCATAGGATTCCTGAATGGCTACACCTTTCACCCATTTTACTCTTTGACTTTGGTAAGTTAGAAAAAGTAAGTAGAGGTGAAGATAGGTCTGTTCTTAAGCACAATGATTATGGGTACTGCTTTAAACTTTTGACTGCTGGTGCTAAAAAAATCATCTTTTCTTTTTAGCCATATGGGCACATATAAATGCATATGAAATCACATAGTGGAAAAATGTATTGTCACCTCTGGAAAGTATGCATAAAAAGCCTAGAAATAACACATTTTTGTTGCATTGTCAATCTTGAACTGAAAAAAAAAAAAAACCAGAAAAATCCAACATTTAATTTGAGTACTTTTTTAATACAGAATAAAACAACCACCCCCTGTTAACAACATATAACAACAACCCCCTGTTGTACCCCTTTAAAAAATGGAAACTGAAGCATTTTTTGTAATCTATACTTTACTTTTTGGAAGTTGATCAGAGTTTATGGAAACTTCTAAACAGTAATCTGTGATTTCTCTGTGGTGTAAAGATGACACAGCTTTTGCCAGGGACAGGTCGTCAAAGACAGGGACTCTACCCAAAAATCAGGGACGTCTGGTGACCCTGCTCTTTAACCCCTGTTCTGAGGAACGTCTGAGAGCAACTCATGTTGGTTCGGTCTCTTTAAATGCAGAGGAGGCACTTAACATCCTGCCCCCCTACAGGCTGTTATTATAGGATGCTAGGGGACTGTGTAATCATTTTTTGTGTGGGTTGATACACCCATAACCAAACATTTTGACTTATTTATTTTTATCTTCAGCATTCCTTAGATTGGTCTACAAAATGGGGTTAGGGAAATAAAAATGGTGGTGTTGCACAGACATCTACAGTGTTTCTGTAGCAATTACTGTAATATAATTGTTTAAAAAAACGTATTAGAATATCGAGTAAACTATGAAAAATATGACAAACAGGATTTAAATATATCCACGCAGCTCCTGGAGAGCAAAAATCTAACTTTTCTGCACCTGTAGCGCATCCAGAATATACAAAACAAAGTATATAAGGGCTAGAATAGGAGGATTTTATATGGCATGTCCACTTTGATGAAAGTGGCTCAGGACGATGGTGCTCCACACACACAGAAAGCTAAACGGGGCTTCGGCAAAGCCCTCTCTTCATAGTTCTTAAACACCTAATGTTTTTCATTTAAAAAAAAACTGTTAACAGGCATCTTGGGGTCACCAAATCTCCATTAAAACCATTTGCATGCCAGCCGCTTGAATTAAAGGCATGCAAGCAACTGGCAACCATGACAATCGTAAACATTCATTCACAAAGGATGAATATGTAGAGAAGCACCACATGCCCTCTGCGAAGTGTGGGAAAGGATCTGTGGGACTCTGGGGCCGATTCTCGTCCAAGTGTACAGGGAGACAAGAATGATTGGCATAATGGGCCATATCAAGAACCAGGAGAGTTTCAAGAAAAATCTGGCAGAGTCTACGAGTACATGTATGTGAATGGTAAATGTATCATCACAAGCAGGGTAATGATCTAACCTATATAGCCAAATTAACACAAAAATGGTTCAGCACAATGCAAGACAGACGATAACCTAAGTGTGACAAGGTAAAAGCATAGATCATTTCCTCCAATTACTGCCATGTTGAGTACACATTCACCTGAAATGATAACTCATTTCAAGTTACAATTAACCACATTAGACACAGCAAAGGGTTTTTGGGCACAACATATATGTTGTAAACCTGTTTTGTGCAGTGTGTCTGTATCTGTATGCTTTTTCACTAACACTATCAGCTACGTTCTCTTACAAGACATCATTAGATCAAATACAAATATACAGGCGGCGCACCTTTCTCAGCCTGTCTCAGTTGCTGACAGACTAATCACGTGCATTAATTATTGACAGCTACATCAATGTTAAAAGCAAACACCTGTCACCCCACGCCTTGTTTTAAATCATCTAAATCTTCTCCACATGGGTAACATTATGGCTATCGATTCCCATACCTACAAGGGAATACTGAATACTAACTTATGCACATATGCAGCCCTCCTTGGAGAAGAATCTGAATCTATTGGAGAATCAAAAGCACATAAAGGCCGGTCAAGCGTTTAAAAATAACAGACTCTCTGACATGTAAATAAGGACATGCTGACATGAGATAAAGACCCAAGGAGACAGCCGACGGTGGGTGTATGAAAACGGTGAGACCCCGGGTCCCACTTTTCACTTTCAGTTATGGAGA
Source organism: Fundulus heteroclitus (assembly GCF_011125445.2). Lineage (NCBI taxonomy): Eukaryota > Metazoa > Chordata > Actinopteri > Cyprinodontiformes > Fundulidae > Fundulus > Fundulus heteroclitus. Next base: position 399,822 of record NW_023397395.1, on the reverse strand, counting down.
GCAGAGGTTTTATCTGTCTGACAGAGTGAAGGATGTGTGGTCAGGTTCTACTCTAATGCTCCTGTCCTTTTAGTAAATCAGCATTTGCTGTTGTCACCTGGCCGACCCACGGTCACACATGACAGGTGTCACCTATACATGATGTCAAGATGCCCCCCCCCCCACACACACACACACACACATATACACATTTGCACAGGATCCAGAATCAGCCTCATTTTTCTTGTTGTTTACCATGTGAAGCTTTTCTCTTAATGTGTCCACATGACCTTAACAGTGTTTTTGACTTTATCTCACTGTCAGCCATTTTTACTTCCCTTTTAAAATGGATTATTTACAAGAAAAGAGAAGCAATATTTGATACGAAAAAAAGAAAAAGCTTGAATTTTTACGCGACGGTCTACTTTAATTCATCTTAATTAACTCACTTAATTAATTAAATCACTTAGAGAAAAAAACTAATTCATCTTATTGTAAGATGAAAATGCAAGACAATGGAAATAACCGTGGGTAATTTTGAGCTTTAAATATTTGAAGTAGTGTTATTGCAGAACCAATACCCCTTTAAGTGATCCCCAGACATCAGTAATCTATCCATGCTGCAGATAGTCACAAAGATTGGAAGAGGTAGAGGGATCGATACAGTGCCTCCACAGAAGATCTACAGCTTTTTGATCGATTTCTCCCTCTGATCGGCCTCTCTGAGATCAACCACACTTCCTGTTTAATGGCAGAGAATCCTAAAGAAAGCTGCAGCGAGGTGGGGGTGTAACAATAGATCCAGCTTCCTCCCACTGCTTTATGTCCTGACGTCTTATCATTACATCATCACAAGCACCCCCGAGTCGATTTTAATTGTTCTTTTCTGCAAATTGATGTCAGTTTGAAAAAGAAATTTCAAGGGCAATCTGTAAGATTTTTGTGTTGTCCTTATTTCCACAGCAATTTTGAAATGAGCTAATTTTGATAACTTAATATGGGATTTAATGCGGGACTTCCCATGAATTTCTGTACACAAAAGTATGAAATGATCAAGCCATGCAGTCCTGATGTGACCACATGACGGTTTCAGTTCACTTCTTTTGCGTTACAAGTGGGATCAAAATTGAATAAATGTTAAAGGATTTGAATCTGTCTATGACTAGATGGAATTAAGAATTTGTGTATACGAGTTGGAAGAGTTAGTCGCTTAAGGTGACATTTGTTTTTAATAAGGACCATATATACAAATTCAATTGAATTAAATTAGTCCAGGTTAAAACAAAAAGGAGATTTGTACTTTAATCTAAAATTTAAATCCAGTTAATACCCTATTTATATATGTTTTTTTATATTTCAATGTAAAACAAAATAAACTTTAAAGATATTTAAATTTTATCAGCCATCATTAATAAATTAAAACTGTATTATTAAATAATAATATATTTAACTTAAAAGATACCGTCTTTCCTTCTGCTTTCATCTTTTCTTTCATTATCTATTTCCTTCCGTCCTTCCTTTCACTTTTTTCTTTCCTTTCTTTTTTCCTTCCATTATCTCCTTCCTTCCTTCTACTTTTATCTCCTACCTTCCTTCCTTCCTCTTTTATCTCCTTCTTTCCTTCCTTCCGCTTTCATCTGCTTCGTTCTTTCTTCCCTTTCTGCTCTCATCTTTTTTCATCTGCCTTTACCTCTTTCCTTCCATTCTTCTCTTTTCTTCCACTTTCATCTCTTTCTTTCCTTCATTCCTTACACTTTTATCACCTTCTTTCATTCTGCTTGTATCTATTTCCTTCCTTCTTTTGTTGTATTATCTTCTTTCTTCTATTCTTTCACTTTTACCACTTTCCTTCCGCTCTTATATTCTTTCTTTCTTTCCTTTGGCTGTTATCTTGTTCTTTCCTTATACTTTTTTCCTCTTTCCTTCCTTCTCTCCTTTTGTCATTACCTCTTTCCTTCCTTCTTTCCATTCGTTATTATCTCTTTCCTTCCTTCTTTCCTTCTGTCATGTCTTTCCGTCCTTCTTTTCTTTCAATTTTATCTCTTTGCTTCCTTCTTTCCTTCTGCATTTATTTCTTTCCTTAATTTGTTTTTAAGATTTACAGTGCTGTACTTGAATATTCAATCATCCAATTTATTAGTCAATGTTTTATTAATTATTATCATTAATGATCTTCAATTTAAAGATGTTCACAGTATACTATTTAAGGGTACTAGGAGCATATAACACTTTCTTACTTTCAGAGTTTCAGAAGTGTCAAAAGTATTCACAGTTTTTACTCAGGTAGAAGCATAGACACTGGGGTTTAAAAATACGTCTGCAAAAGTAGAAGTAACAATATTAGCTTTTTACTAAAGTAAAAGTATAAAAATAAAAGTAATTTAAGAAAAAAATGCCATTAAGAACAAAAGCTAAGGCCGCAAGACACCACATGGGCCCACCCCCCAAAAAAATAGATATTTCTATGAATATGACTATAATGTTATATTATAATTTTAATCTTAAAAGAAATTGGGATAGGCTGCCTGTTTCATCCACAAATGTCATTTTAGTACAATGTAAACATATTAAAGAACCATATATGTGCACTACTGTGCATTATCATGGGTTTCATGGAGCAGAAGATCTGGTGACTGGTTGCCTTCAAGTACTGTCAGTCAAACTTCAGAGACATGTTATCAATAACCTTTCATTTGTTGTTATTGGAATGTAAATGTACATCCAAGCTTAGCTGCAGGAATCTGAGGCCAACTGATGTAAGATAACAGAACTGGACTAAAACATTGGTGCATCCAGGGCAGACTTTGTAACAATTACCCTTGTATGATTGCCTATATGCAGTAAACAGTGGTGTCAAAGTGAATGATTAAGCCAAGTGATTAATCAAAAAATGAAAAGTAAGTAATAATCCTTATTTCCAAATTCCCGATATGTACTTTGTTAAATTCTATAGCTAAAGACAAAAATGTCAAATTTAACTTTGCATCCTCATTTTGGAAGATTCTTCCAGATACGGCCAGAGATGTATAAGAGTCTGCTCTTCTTGGCTACCAACCTCCTCGCTGGCGCCTGGCTGGAATATTTCACTCACGTTCTGCTACAGACATCTTCATGCTCAGCTGCATTGAGCTGCTATGATCTTCTATGTTTTTTTTTTCATCTTTTTCTTAAGTTGTTTTGTGACGGTTGGGAAACAAATTGGTACAGTACCGCCTCAATCAAATTCACTCTGAGTGGCGCTATTTATCTGGATAGTTGATTTATTTATGTGATTTGTTTTGTTTTTGAAAAATGATAAGCCAGAACAAAAAAAAACGGGGAAAAAATAAATGTGATGAGGTTATTTTTAAAATGTAAGGGGTAGAAAGTACAGATAATTGAATGAAAATATAATGAGTGGAAGTAAAAAGTAGGCAGAAAAAATTATTACTCCAGTATAGATAACCAAAATGTCTACGTAACTAAGGAAACAAAGTATTTGTATTTAATTACTTGACACCTCTGCACAGTTTTAAATCTGTTATTGCAAACCATAGGATGAACGGCTGATAAAAGGAAATAATTATGAGTTCATAAGGAGGGAGAAAGGTGCACCAAAATGTTTGGCAGATCATTTGGCAGAAATAGCACAAACCCTTCTAGAAGACATTTTTGATTAAATTAAATTCAATATAGTTTATTTAGCAATAATTCCCAACACGTAATCTCGAAGCCCTTTACAAAGTTAATTCATACAGATAACCTAGTTAAAAGGTTTTCTATCTAAGGAGACCCAGCAGACTGAGTCGCTGATAGATGCAAATTTAAAGTACAGACTACTTCCTAAAAGCAAGACAGCCAGTCAAGTGACATCATAATTTTGATATTTAAACTTAGAGTGTTCAAGTAATTGTTATGAAATACACTAGAGCAATACATAAATAAATAAAAATTCTGCACAACAGATTTAGGGCAGTGTGTATTTGTTTAACTCCTGAAGGATTAGGATTTTGTGCACATTACATAAAATGTATGCATCTTCATGTGTTAATACGAGACATGCACAGGTTCCTGAAAATGTGCACACTGTGCATAAATATCTGGCTTATCTACAAAAAACGTGGCCCGAAAAAAGCCAATGCCCACTTTTAATTTAATGAATTACCATGAATTGATCTCAATAACTCACGCAGGACTAATTGAATTAGCAACACGCTGCCTGAACTGCGTCTGAAATGTCTGCATTGTCTTGCACTAAACAGTAACTCTACTGCAACCAGTTGAGTTTTTATGACTGGGAAAAAAAAATTAAAGATAATGCAAGAAGGAACGTCAATGTGTCCGTTTTAAAAACACCAAACAAGACACCGCTCATTAGAACGGGGGCAAACACGTCACCTTTGGTATTTTTCTCATATGCGTCAAGCAGGACACAGTCACAAAACACCCCTCTTACTCCTCCTCGTCCTGCTCTCCAGGGCCCTTCTCTGTGATTGGAACGAAAGGTAATGGTCCCGAAAGAAGAGGCAAGGAGACTTTCCTCCACACTTATTTCCTAACACTGGCACACTCACGCACGCAGAAACATCCTGATGTATGCACACACACACACACACGCATGCACAAACTCTGGATCTGCTGCGAGCTGATCGTAGAAACAACATTGGTTTAATCGCAAAACATCAAAGGCAGAACACATCTCCAACGAGGCATCTCAGAGGATGAAAGGGTATAGTAATAGTAACAGTTTTGTCTCTTTGAGAGAATGTACATAAAAAAAATCCGGAAAGATGTACTGCTAAACAGATACAAAGTAATTTAATGGGGATTTTTAAATATTCATAAATATTGAATTAATCATTTATAATGGATCTTAAATTAACTGCCGTCCTTGAAGTATTAGATGTGAGGAGAGAAGCAAAGAGAAAGTCTGTGATACAGAAAGAGGGCGATAAAGAATAAGCCCTCTAGACATTTTTCATTCCCTTCGCTAACATCTCTTCGGTTTGAATATTCATGTTGGATCCAGACACTGCAGCTAAAACAAAGGCAGGGGAACCCTAAAACAGATATCGCTCTACTTTTGATGTAGTAAAACACTTAAAGTGTCTTCTCACTGTTGAGAGGAGATCAGATTAATATTTACACTCCTGTCGCTGCATTTCTGTGTTTGATAATGTCGCAGGAGGAGGTGAAACAATAAATGGAGGATAATCTGGGCATCACGTTTTGCTGTGAGCTTCTCTAGCTTCATCCGGGCAAGAACACCACTCCTACACATTTTTTTCGTGTCAACATTTAATATATTTCCATGTCCAAGTTTCCAGGGTTTTCTTTCTTTACTAGCCGGTTTCAGTATGAATGCAAAACTTCACTATGGGTTTACTGTAGATCCAGTGCCATTAAAGTATTTCTTCTACTTTTGCTCTTTTGTTGCATGAAAAAGTAATTGCTTCCTTACCCAAATACCTGGTTCCGCCACCCTTGATGGCAACAACTGACGTCAAGCATTTGCGAGTCTTTGACATCCCTGTATACACTGCAAAAACAGAACTAAAAATAAGTAAAGATTTCTTGAAATTAGTGCGATTCTGAAGTCAGGACTAGGCCCCTCTAAAACCCTCCTTTAGTTTTTTTCTTTAATCATTCAGGCTGGTCTTGCTGGTGTGAGTTTAAGGTCCCAAACTGATGGCCAGGCATATACTTCTGAGTTTTCTGGTAGGAAGCAGAATTCATTGCAACTTTAATCATGACAACTCATCCAAAGCTTGAAGCAGCAAGCCCCAGATCATAATGCTACCATCAGCATATTTGACTGTAGAAGGTGCTCCTATTTTTCTGAAATGCTGCATTAGTTCTTCATGAAAGTCTTGGGGATCATGGTGATATTTTAGGGGGGCCCCTGTGTTCTTTGTGCTCAGCAGAGGTTTTGGCCTTAGAGCGCTCCCATGGATGCTATTTTTGCTCAGTCCCTTTTTTTTATACTGTGGAATCATGAACACGGACCTTAAAGCTGTAGTTGGTAATCCTGTTCAGAAACAATTTTTGTTATATGGGGTAAAATCATCCTTCCATCCTGAAAGTAGTCAATACAATATGAATACAGAAAAAGGAGGCAAAAAACATTTATCTCTGTGGGAGCTACAGGCATGTAAAAACTTTGACCAAACTCTGCCCTTTGCACCGCAGACCATGGATTGGTCAGAGTTTAGTCCTGCTCTCAACCCCCTCTGTCGCTCAACTTCTGCCCTCAACAGAAACACAATGCAGCAAAAAGTATTCACCTCTTACAGATTTCTTTGTTTTTTTGTCACACTTACATCATTCATATAATTTCATAGAAACTTTTGACATAGAAACTTTTTACTGCCAGGCCTGGCAGTACTCAGTCCTGGGTGTCGCTACAGAAACCTGACCAAGGAAATGTGGCTAATCACTGTTAATTCATCCTTTAACAAGGGGAGGCTAGAAATATTTCACATACTGTATGACTGGATGTGGGACAACCATCTTATCTTTTGGTTGTCCCACATGCCAATCATTCTGACGTGCTCACGTAACGCCAGTGTGCGTGGGTGTTCCTTGCTAGTTTCCGCTTGCTAGCTGCGCATGCACACCTCTAGTGTTTATGTATCCGGTTAGCTTAGCAGTTAGCTTCAGTGTTAGCCGTTCATCATAGCTCCGCTGCTCTCACTGTTTACCATTGAACATGGCAAGTTGCAAGAAGCAAACCGCGTACAAGTTTATGAGAAGAAGAGGAAGGCCTCCGTAGAAGGAAATAAGACCAAAATGGATTTGGAAGATTTTTTTCACGCAATCCCCCTGAGAAGCAGGAGGTAAGATGGTCTTTCGCATGCACAGTTATTCAAAATGGGACTTGGGGAAACTTCCGGAGAAATCACTGACTCTACCTATAACTGAGGCAAGTGAGGCCTGTATCGGGTTAGATGTGGTTTCTGGGCTCTTCTGTGACTTTAAGGATTAAAAAAACAGCATTAATGCTATTTTGAAGTACTTTTGGTAGACAGAACACTCTTGGTTCATGTTTTCTCCATTTGAGATCAATGGTACTCAATATGATTCACTGGTGTTCCAGTGCCTTAAAATAGTTATGTCACTGATTTCACACTTTTCTTGAATTTCTTTAAATTGGGTCATGATGCGTTACTTTTGAGATTGTTTAGCCCACTTCATGTTGTCAGACAGCTTCTGTTTAAGATAGTTCTTGATTCTACAGGCCTGGGAGTAATCAGACCTGGGTGTGGCTAGAGAAACCTGACCAAGAAAATGTGGTTAATCACTGTTAAATCATCCTTTAACAAGGAGAGGCTACAACATTTTGACATAGGGCTGGATTAGCTCAATCATTTTTCTCTTTATGAACAAATGCATCTTTTAAAAGCTCAATTTGTATTCACTCTCTTGGGTGTCAAAAGTTTGTATTAAATTATCTGAAGGATGGAAGTGTGACAAAAAACGAAGAAATCTGTGAGGGGTGAATACTTTTCGCAGTATTGTGTTTCTGTTAAGGGCAGGTTTTAGAGATGGATTGATAGGATAGACATACAGATTGACGGATACAACTTCTAAAAAACAAAATAAGGGTTAAAGTCTCCCAACACTAATATTTTTCCATACTCTGTATCTCATACCTATCCAGACCTGGCAATTAATCTGATTCCATACTTTTCCAGACTGTGTAGAACCCTTGCAAGTATGTCTCTCCATAGGGTGGGCTTGTGGACGCTGATCCGACCATATCCTGGCAGCCATTCCTGCTGATGCAGCGTCCTGATACTGGCATCTATGTGCCGACCTGAAACTATCTGCTCACTTCCACTAAAATCCCACTTGGATTGATATAACGTGTGGATGAGTGTGTGTTTTTTGTTGTTTTTTCTTTTTTTTAAAAAGGGGCTGAGTTGGCATCCTGCAAGTCTTATTTGATATAGCACAGTCTTATGGCAGATTACAGTGGATTCAATCCGTACGCCACCCAGGCTCAGCGAGACCTGCGTTACCACAAAGCAGAAGCGGGATAATGACGTGGAAAACATGTAAAATCACTCCCCATGAATGCAGTCACCCAACTTTAAAAAATAAGGATGACAACGTAGGGTGAACCCATTAACGGTGCAGTGGTGCTGTAGTGTTTACCAGCATGTAGAGAGATGAATATTAGATCAGTTGTCAGTGTTGTGACTGCCAGGCTGTCACTATGAATGTGTGCTGCATTCATCATGCCGACTTAAAGTGATCTGCTGAGATGGAGTCCTTCAGCTTATATACATAGAGCGGCCAGCCCTCCTCTTTATTGCAGGTGGTATGGAGGAAATTTCTACCAAATGATCTCCCACATTGTGAGATGGCTGCACTTTATGATCATGAACATTGATAAAATCAAACTTTGTTTTACAAAAAGAAAAGTCTTCTCAGGGTGCTGCAGAACCGGACATCTTACCTGTTGTACAAACCCAGCAAAAGTCTTTCCTTTACTCTTTCCTTCTTTCGTCATCTTCCTCTTTCCTTCCTCACCTCCCTCCCTCCTTCCCTTTATTCATCCCTTCCTTCCTTCCTTCCTCACCTCCCTCCTTCCTCCTTTCCTTTACTCATCCCTTCCTTCCTTCCTCACCTCTTTCCTTTCTTCTCTCCTTTACTTATTTCCTAACGTCCCTCCTTCCTTCTTTCCTTCACTCCTTACTTCCTCACCTCCCTCCATCCTTCCTTCATCTACTCCTTCCTTTATCCCTCACCTTCATCTTCCTTTCTTTCATTTACTCCTTCCTTCCTTTCTCACCACCAATGTCCTTCTTTCCTTTACTCCTTACTTCCTTTCTCACCACCAATGTCCTTCTTTCCTTTACTCCTTACTTCCTCACCTCCTTCCTTCTTTTGTTTAATCCTTTCTTCCTCACCTACCTCTTTTTTCCCCCTACTTCCCTCCTTTCCTTCTGTCCTTATTTTCTTTACGCCTTCCTTCTTTCATTTACTCCTTCATTCCTCACATACTTATTTCTTTTACCCCTACCTCCCTCCTTCCCTTCTTTCCATTTGTCATTTACTTTTTTCTTGCATCCTTCTTTCCTTTGCTCCTTGTTTACTTCTTTCTTTTCTTCACGCCCTCCTTTCTTTAATATTTCTTTAGATAACTCATTCCTTCTTTTTCTTTAGTTACCATCAAAGTAAAGTAAACAAGATAATTTTGCAAGAAACAAACTCATGACATGCTTCATTTCTCTTTTTTTTTCTTCTAGCTCGGAATGCAGCAACAGCTTCCTGGATTGACATTTGGATATCCCACCCTGGACATATCCGACCAATAAACAAACGACACATTCTCCCATGAATTTGGTTTGCTTAGATTTTTACCTGTGCGAAAACGAACCAAACCACCAAAAAAAGGTTTCAAGTTAACAAGCTCATCAACTGAGTCGCACCAAAAAAAAAAGGGATGAAAGTGCCCTTACTCACTCACTTGTTGCTCATGTTGTCACCAAACCAAAAAAGAGGCAAAAAATAAAACTGGTCTGACAAATGTGATGTCCTGTGTTTTGACAAACAACGGGTGGCCATGAAGGGGGAGTGGAGGTTTGTGACGAGGAGCTCAAGTTAGTTTAGATAAACATTTAGTTCATGTAAAGAGAGTAGGTAGAGAGGGGTGAGGGCAGAGGGGTTAATAAGGCAGAGGGAATAATAAAAGTGCTGGCAGCTCTGCTTGTCACTGCTTCGTAGCCATACACACACACACACACACACACACACACACACACACACACACACACACACAGCAGGGGAGAAGGACACAGACTGCTCAATATGCAGCCCTGACATTGTCCACATCTGATACGGGACATTAGCCTCTAACTCCCTCCATACACCACTGCCCTTCACTTTATATTACTTTATGTTAATAGAAAAATATTACATACAACATCATTTGTCTTTGTTACCAAAGCACCCCACAACTGATTTAAATGCATGTGTTTACCTCAACAGACAGGTGAAGACAGGGGGAAGGGAGGGTGACTGACTGCATTTGTGGGCGTGCGCACGTGTGCATCAGTGTGTGATGTGAGGTGTATGTGTTCATACGTGGGATGGTATGAATGTGTGCGTCCCATTCTGATTCATCGATCCGACCCACCTCTCACCATGACTGAACTGTTGTGTATATCGTCCAAAACAAGGCTATGACATCAACAGACCACCAAGCAAAACTTATTTTTATTTAAGCCATAAATTTCTAATCATATCTTAAAATTCACGCTGGACATAGTTATTTTTACTGTAACTTTTCAAAACTCATGCGTTAGTCATCACTTAGTGTCTGACTAATCTGTTTACTTTAAAGAAATTTCATTGCAATTACAAGAAAAGACATCTTGCATCAATGGTTTCTTTGCTAAATGTTATAGATGGAGATATTTAATTTAACAGAGAGAGATTCTGACAGATTTTTGTAACACCATTAGCCAGAAGGAGGGAATCTAGGCTTCTATATATTTTTCATTTAACAGTTTAGTGTTAGTTTTACATCATTTAGTCATTAATTAGTTTGTTTTTCTTTTTAGGGACATTCACTAAGAATATATTCATAGTTAAACGTAAGTACACACTCTTCATTCAAAGTTTCTCATGCAATAATTGGCTGGTGTTTATATGGTGAGAAACCTCTTTAAATCAGGCCTTAAATGTCCAAAATGCACAACACAGATTTCACTTTGTGGTATTTTTTGGAAGAGACATGAATTGAAATGTTTGTGAAAAACTAAGCACACCCTAACCACCATAGAAACACAAAACTGTAGAATTTAATTGGGGTCTCCTTGAATTTTCCAATTAGTGTTACAAGAGTAATAAGTCTAAGTGTATGTTGAAAATTATTTTTGAGATCCTTACTGTAAATGCTTTATAAATACGTTTTACTGTAGCAAATGTTGCCTGATCAGATGAAACGGTTATTTGGTGTTTATCATCTACTAGATTTTACATCATTTCACATGGTGCATTCAAAATTTAATCCCTAAGTGTTAGTGTTTAGTAGCCCTTAAAGTTCGGTACCCAGGGTCCTCAGAGGGTCTTGATCCCACTTGGGTAAACAATAAGCAGAAACTGTTAATTTGATCGGATATACATTTCTACTTTAAAAGGATCAATTGAGCATCTTTGGAAGATGCAGATAGAGAGGTCAGTGATAGAGTCCTCAATCTGATTTGAGAATTGTCCTTTGCATCTTTAGACAAAAGTATTATATAACAAAGGTATATTACAATCCAGCTGCTTTTGGGACAAAATAGACCCCAGAAGGAAGTGAAAGCAGTCAACAAGTGTTCAGTGTTCAGTATTATGTATCTGCGCTCTCCCTCAAGACAATTGGAAAATCTCCAGGGACGAGTCGATTAGGCCACTGAGAGAAAGCCAAGAGCACACAGAGTTGTTATTTAGGCAAAAGCTAATTTAAATTTAAAGAACCAAGCATTTTAAGTACTGTTTTAACAATGCAGAGAACTAAAGAAATAGCTCATAATATATGTGACTAAAGACTAAAAGGCAATGTGGATTAAATCCATTAGATTTAGAGTAATCCAAAATAAGGAGTTTGTAAAAACAAAAACAAAAATAATCCATAGTCAATATGCAGACACCAATGAGCAGGATAACTGTTACAGTTCATCAAAACTCATATAGCAGTTTTAGCATATTTAGAGAGGAGAGAATCTCTTAGAAACATTTTGCTTAAGTTTTAAAAAGTTGCAGCTATAAATGCACTTTATGCATTTAAACATCTCACACTAATGGTCTAGGATGAAGTGATGATATGAGCTTGTTTCATGGACCTGAATGGACCTGGATTCATTGAGTCAACAATAGCCGTGTTTCCATCAATGTTTTTTATGGGCAATTTTAAGTATCACATCAGAAAGAAATTGATGGAAATGGCAAAATTCTAAATTTTGCGAAAACGTTTTTACACTTCCTTGAGTTTTTTCTGACTTTTTCAAAAAGAATTAACGGTAGAGTAGGCAATTTTTCTCTGAACTTTCCCCAAGGTCCTTTTAGAATAACTGCGCATGCACAAGACCGTCTTACCTACTCTCACGCTCCGTGTGAAAAAGATCTCCCAAATCCACTCTGGTCTTATTTCTTTCTACTGAGGCCTTCCTCTTCCTCTCATAAACATGAACGCAGTTTGCTTCTTGCAACTCTCAACCATGTTTAAAGTATATTGTGTGAGCAGCGGAGCTACAATGAACAGGTAAGGAACTAGCAAGGAGCGTGCACACACGCTGGCATTATGTGGTGCGTCAGAATGATTGGCACGTGGGACAAACAATAGATAAGGTGATACCCCAGGTACAGAGGGGGATGAGAGCATAAGTTTTTACAGGCCTGCAGCTCCCACAGAGAATGATTTTCTTAACCTCCTTTTTCTGAATACATAATGTATTAACTACTGTCAGGATGGAAGGAAGATTTTACCTCATATAACAAAAAGAGTTTCTGAACAGGATTACCAACTATAGCTTTAATGTGCTAAAAAGAAGATGGAAACACATTGGTTGACTAAGTTCTGAAGTAGTAAACATTTACCTCACATGACTGATCAGCTGGTCATGCTGCTGGCGTCTACCCGAATGTTCCCATAACGCTCAGAAAATAACTGGAAGCAATAACAGGTATGTGTGGACTGACAAAGAGACTCGAGCATTTCTTAGTCTCATCCATGGAAAAAAACAGCAATACATCTATTAAAGCCTCGCTCCATTACTGATTTGTGGTCCATACTAATTTGCAACCTCTACTTCCTGTTTATTACGCTTATTGTGCATTACGCTTTGCGCCGCGTGGTTAATTTGGCTTCAAACAAATGGACATACGTCTGATTCACATTTTCTTTTTTGCCACATTTTAAAAGTTTGCTCAAAATTCACACGAGAATAGGACGGAAACATGGCTAGTAAGTCTTCTGAGTACCAAAGTATTCTATACTTAGTATCATGGTCCCTCTATAGAATATGATGCCTGGAAGAAATCTGTTCATGCCCATAGACACAGCATAATAGGTACAAGCAAAATGGCAGAGGAAGACAACGTTCCAAAAAATAAAATGGCCTGCTCTGGCCTCAACCTGGTGTGAAATGTTTAGGAGAGCAGTGTATAAACTAATTTCTGCAAAGATCAATTACCTTTGTCAATACAGTGAAGAAGGCTGAACAAAATTCTTATTTTGGCTCAAGTTACAAGAGATATCGGTACTTAGCTATACGTAGATTTACAGCTGACTCGATTGGGAGGCCTTTTCTACATAAAATCCTTAAACTGAAAGACACTTGACTAAATGCTGGGAGTGTAAGGGGAAAAAGTTTATACAGTGTTGGTATAAATGTACACACCAGTAAGGAATACAAGAATTACTTTGCACTTTGAAAACATGGACCACAAAAGGGACAAAAGGGTCGATGTCAGACTGTCTCTTACTCAAGCGTCTCACCCCTGATGACCGAATGGGTTAACCTTAGAGGTCATCTAAGCCTTCAAGTCGGGGATTGCGTGTGCATGTGTGTTTGGACTATTTGTCATTACCATATCCTCGATGGGCTATCATCAGTGTGCCCATCAATCTATAGATCAGTGGATCTATGCTGGGCTGCAACAGAGGCTGAAAGCTCTCAGCCATATCGACCTGTCATTTTAAAGCCACATGATCAGAGGACTTTAATGTAAATGCCACCGTGACATCAGTCAAACCAACAATTTACATTTCCGTTATTTATCTACATGCATTAAATCATGAGGAACCTGAGGCCATGGATGGAAGGGATAATTATTGCTTTGACCTGTGTTTTACAGGTTGCTGGCTTTACAGGTGCAAGAACTAGTACTTCACATCACAACTACTGTAGCTACATGCATATCATTTCCTCCTGTGAAGCCACTGACGTTGCCAGTGAGTAAATGTGGGTACATTTTCATGCATGTAAATCATGCAATATTAACAGAGTATGAGTGCCTTCTCCCATAAGCGATCCTGCACTCTGTCATCTCCAGACACCCCCATAACTCTGCTTACCCCCGCACTAAAGCTACAACACACTAATATGTGCACTAATGTGCGTGCATGTGTGAGTGTGAGATGCACGCATACAAAAAGAGTTTGTGTGTCTTGACTCCATATAGGGCTCAATCTCTTTAGTGCTGATTATGAAGGTGTAGATTGATAGTTGGCCTTGACATGGTGTTTAATCATATTGGCATTTCAAAGCAAAGAAAAATGGCAGTTGTTATGAATTAGCACACTGACATCATGTAGGGTCATTCATTAGCATTTGTTCAGGAAGTGAGACTAGATGCAAGGAAGTGAGCGAGAGTAAGCAATCTCTAATTTCACCAACATTCTAATCAAGTTTGAAGTCTAAAGCTGATGTCACATTGTTTCCTATCTTGCCAAGTAAGGTTGCGTATCCATGTGTTACATGGGTTTAAATGAGAATGAAAAACATTTTATGAAGCATCAATCTCACTACCTTAGAAGTGTGTGTGTGTGTCTATTTTGATGCGCAACCATTCCTTTTAAACTATGTGTTTTGGTACAAATGGTGTTGAACTTGCAGCAATCCACTGTATCTTTGTTTTAATATTTGAGATTCAGTGACCATCTGGAAATGAAAGTCCAATGCTCTATGAGTAGTCACATAAATATCAGCCAAATTTCTTCAAAACACTACTGGAGTCGGTCAGTCAGTTGGAGCCCCTTCAAGCATTTGGCATGCAGAGAAGAGTGAATCTTCATCAGTGCAGATGGTGTGTCTGCATAGCATAGCATGGCATTAAGTAACAATCTTATTGGGTAATTTCTTCAACATTTGAGAAGCACTTGGCTCTGTTAGCACAGCAGTGGGGCAAATGTGCAGGATATATGACATCTGAGTATGGAGTTCTGTCAGAAATACTGTGAAATTTTTTCACATGTTCAAAACAAATTTTGGAAACCTGGATTAGCTAGATATCAAATTTTGTTGACTGCAATGTCAAATACATAGGAACATGATGATGGATTGTTATGTATTCACAGAGCATTCATCGCCATATTTTAGAGTGATAAAATCTGTATGTGTGAAAAGATAAACAAAAGTTTACTCCTTCATTGCTTTTAAAAGCGAGCAAGTTATTTTTCAATGTAATCTTTTGAAGAGAAAAATAGCTTTTGAGTCACACCCACAGAAACAACGAAGGTACCACCTCGCTGTGGATGATAATGTAGAGTCTGCAACAGTAATAACACAACTGATGTTTTCTAGACAAAGAAATACCTTTTTAACAGTAATGTAACAGATGATGTCAGACCCCTTACTGGTGACACAAAAACAGATGAACTGAACCCTTTTGAAAGAGAGATATTGAAAAGGCCAATTTTTTTCCCCTCATCCACCCAAGATAGCCTCTCTCTTGGAACAGTGGTTTGCTTTAGGATAAGGAAACATTCACAATCTTGGATTTAAGGGAAGGAGAAACAAAAGCTGAAGGACAGTTCAGGTCTGAGTTACAATTGATATGTTGAGCATGTTTGAGTGGTGTGAACGATAGTTTAGTTTATCCAAAAAAACTTTTTTGACAAGTACATTGCTGTCATGTGCTTAAACCCTCTCACGAGTAAAACCTCAACTGATTATATGGAAAAAAGGAAGATGGCATGTACACCAATTTGCTCTGTGTTATAAAGTATTCTGGTGACAAAGTTGTTGGTAGAAGTAGGAGGACTGACGGAGGTGGGCATAAGAGTAAAATTCCTGGTTAGAACTGAAGCAGAATAGCTAAACCTAACATGAATGCTAGCAGCATTTTGGTGTTTTGACTTACAGTTTATGTGCCAGTTGACCGATTGCCACTGTGCTGAATTACAGGGGGAGTAGACTTGCCACAGAGCACTTTTAAATGTTACCAATTGGTTGCAGTTTGCTTGGTCCCCAAGCTCCTGCTCTAAGTCAACATTTATTCAGACTTCTTCCTTCTTCCACATTATGAACTCAAATTCAAACTAACTTTGCTAAAATGACTTTTGTCTTGGTTGGCCATTGTGTTATGCATTGATGCCTGCGTTTGACATACCAGACAATGTCATCATTTTATAGCAACCTTCAGCTGTATCCCTAGCTTCATGGTAGATGTCTTTTTTTTACCCCAGATATAACCAAAAAGGAAAAGTTATAAAAAAGTTATGATAAATGCACTTTAATGCTGTTTGTCTTCCTCAGCCATTGAAATGCAAGACAGACATGCAAAACTGTGATAAAGGTATAACTGGTGGGAAAAGACTAATATCAAGTGGGGATCTTTAACTGTACATTTTCATAGAATTTTATATATTGGCAGAGCATTAATTGCACAACACATCCTGACTGGTGCAGATCTCTAGAACCACTCTATAGTTATACTGTCATATGTAAGAAATCTATGTCACTTACTGTGGTAAAATATATATACTGAACAATACAGGAAGAAAGGCAAGTATGAGATACTGGGAGTAAGGCACAAGGGCTTGTACTCATTATAATCAATTAGGGTCAAACTGAGAGCAGAGACCAGTGTTTAGAGGAGAGGAGGGAAAACGGCTGGGGATGACATCTTGGCAAAAACAAAAAAAGGGCCAATTAAAATGAAGGCAATGGAAATTATTTAAATACTCAGGGAGACACACATACATTTGTACACCCTGCAAATCTTGCATGGAAGCATAAGAGCCAGTTAAAAATGTATTTAATTTACAGCTAAGTTAAATATATCAGACTTTACATGAAAAATAACTAACTTGCAATCTAGAGAGGCAAACACTGGGGGTTGAAGCTACCTTGCTATTTCAGACTTTGCATTGGAGGTTAAATAGCAGGGAATGATATGATAAGTATTAAAATATGTTTAGCGGATTTTATTTGATGCAAATGTTTTTGGGGAACAGTGTAGTCATTAAACTCTTTCAGAAGTTCTTCTTGTGTTCGTTCACAAACAACAGGTTAAAGACAGAAATAATTTAGTTCAGGAAATTCAAAGGGGCCCATACTCTTCTGATATTTTTGCCTAAAGTTATGGGCTGTAACTAATTTTTGCTTCTTCACCCTACTCTGTAGCCCTTTGTCTGTTTCACACTGGGAGGTGTGGATTTCCAAATGTTTTTTTAAGATGTAGAGAAAGGCATAGGCCTTTTAAAGAAAGTTTGGTGTATTTGTAACTGCGGGGCATGAGCTGTTTTTGAAATATGCCCCCATAAATATTTTTGTGAAACGTATTCTCAAAAACAATAGAAATACTTAGATATATCATGCTCTATTGTGCACTGTATTGAGGGTGATTTAAACAGTTAGGTTTCCTCTACATATAGCGTTTTCAATGCAGCTTAAAAAAGAGTAAAATTTAGGTCTTATCTGACCAGAGCTTTTTTTCCCCACATGTTAGACTTCCCAAATGAAAGGAATTGGCTTCTAAAAAAGTATTTAATTTTGCTACTAAACATTTATAAACTAATAATACCTACTAATTAACACTAAAGTGCCAAGGGTTAGGAGAAAGCATAAACAGGGACCCCTGTGTAGGGACAAGCCAGGGAATGAATTCAGGCTTAAAGTTAATGGAAAAGAATAAATAAAAGGGAATGAATCTCATGGGAAAAGATCATGGAACAGAATCCTTCACAGAGAAGGGATCAAAGCTCTTTCCCTACTTCTTTGGTTCCCTTGACAAAATGTAATGTCAAGCTTTGACAAATCATGTGTGACCAACAACGGTTTGCTTTGCCAACCTGGACAAAAAAAACCTAGTACCTAAATAAGAAACATGGATTTCTCAACCTCCAGGTTAAACACTACATTGTGCATGCCATGACAATTTCACTATAAAGTGAATTTCACAAATAAGCTAGCTTTTTTAATTGATAAGTAAAATAAATAACTTTGAGCTATATTTCAGCCTTGTGATACCAACCTCAAAATTATCTCAACTAATTAGCAACAACACAAGAAAACTTGCCAAAATGAGTGAAGTGATATAACTTATTTGCTGTTAGATGTCTGAAAAACACATCTTTGCCTTGAATAATATTTATGCACCAATACGTAAATAGAAGAGCTTTAAAACAGTTAAAAACAGACCAATACAGCTATCTTTAATCTGCAATAAATTTCCTCCAAATACTTTTAAACACCCATCCACTAATATTTTAAAGGCATCCTGGAAATGTCCAATAATTTTCCATTTACCATTTTTGAAACAGAAGTGGGCCAAGCACAGATCACCCAAACATGTGTACATTAAACATGCAAAGTCTGCACATTTTTGCATAATATTATGTGGTTTCCAGCCACAGATCAACTCTACCACAGCCATTCACAGGGAGGTCAAACTCAGTACAACTATAGTGGTGGCAGTGAATCAAGTCTGTCCTACTGTTGGTGCCGTAGTAGTTTAGTTATTATATCGAAGTTAAACAGCAGAAGTTATGATAGAAAACAGCTACAATGTACATATTATACAGAAATTTAATCAGTGACAATAATCATGATTTTTCATGGACATTAGCCAAACCAAGCTGATTTGGTGCTAATCTTTTATACTTAGACAACTTTATTGTCATTTTGTATGTACAGAGTGCATACAGAAAGAAATGTCGTTGCATACAGCATACGACAGTGTAAGTAAGGGATTGCAGGTGGAATAGGCAGAATTACAATATAAAGTGCAGCAGTGACCAGAATGTAACACTACAGGAGAATAAAAAACAGTGTGCAAAAATAATATACAAAAGAATGTCCAGCCATTGTTTCTGTGCAAAAATAATTGTGCAAAAAGGCAATGATGGTGCAAAAGGCAAAAAGGTAGGTGGATAATGAGAGTTCAGCATATTTGTAGTGCAGAATAATGATGCGAATGTGGCAAATGTGGTGCAGAGTCCAGTTCAGAGTTCAACAGTCTCATGGAAACAGGGAAACAACTGCTGCAGAACCTCTTCCCAGAGGGCAGCAGGGAGAACAGTCCATTGTGGGGCTTTGCGGGGTCTCTGATGATGTTACGGTCTCGGGACACGCAGTGCTGGGATGAAATGTCCTTAATGGAGGAAAGAGGAGCCCCGATGATCCCTACTGCTATCCTCACCACTCTCCTCACATTCTTCCAGTCAGAGGCGCTGCAGCCTCCACACCACAGAGAGAGACAGCTGGTCAGAATGCTCTCTATGTTGCTTCTGTAGAAGGTTGTGAGGATGAGCGGGGGCAGGTGGGCTCTCCTCATCCTCCGCAGGAAGTATTATACCATTGTCTATGACATACTAGCTATGTTGTGATAGCTATGTAATATGATTGTTCAATCTAAGCATGGTTGTTTTGCTTTTATATTTCCTCTATTTGATAAAGAACATCCAAGGAAAACAGAAGAAAAAAAACAACTAATCTTAGTCTATGGTTTGGGAATTTTCTTTTAGTTTTTTAACAACTGTGCTGTTCTGCTTCATCAAATGCAGACAAATATCTGTGGTTCAAAACAGACATTCTCTCACAATGAAACTTAAAAAAAAAAGAAATTAACTGTAATTTCAAGAAAGAAAGAGTATCTTTAAAAAAGAAGACAGTGAGTACAAATACATAGATCTCTAGTACCCCAATTGTATGATGCTGGTCACATACTGACATGGACAACTTTACATATAAAAGAGACCACAAGTTCCAATTAGAATTAGCTTTTTTTTGGTTTTCTTTTACAAATGAACCTTAATGAGATTAAGAAAATTACACGATAGTTAGCTGTGGGTGTTTGCTGCCACCCAGCTGCTCAGATTTAGTTTGCTACAAATAAGTGAGCGCTGCACTTCAATAAAGCATGCAAAGCAACATCTTTCAAAACATTTAAACGACAATATCATATTACTAGTCTGATTCAATGTAAGAGTTATTTGCTTCTCCTATACTTCAGTATAAGTTTAGAATGTTCAGTTACCTTTAAAAGTCAATTTTGTCAGATAAAAATTCTAACCATCACTTAAGTTTTTAGAGGAAAACTTGACTAAATATATGTTGAAAAAAGAGCTGTATTCTGACCTACAGCTCTTGAAGCCCTATTGTTAGGTAATGACCTTAACTGTTAATTGTAAAAAGATGATGGCTCTAACTTCTCGGAGTAGTAAGCGCTCATCCAGACATGCTTCTATCCCACGCTTACTCAGAGAAGGCAGCTACACCCACACAAAGTGCAGGACAGAGTGTGTTTGAGTCAGCTGAGTGAGATAATCCAGTTTTACGGATGAATTCGCCTTCATGTCCCGAGGGCAGAGATTAGGATAAAGATATTAAACAAACAAGAGGTCCTACTCTTCCCGTGCTTCCCTCGGTTGCCTCAGTATCAGCCTCTACAGTCCCCAATCACATCCTCCTCTTCCTGTGGCTCAGCAAAACCTGTTGCTTTGCCTCTTCACTGCGTACAGGCCCAATCTGGATGGAGGGCCTCGCTGTGTTTGCAGTGCAGCTCCTGAGTCACTACTTCTTTAACAGCATATTACAATATTGGTGCTGTTTCAACTAGCCTGACTGAAAGGAAATCCCTAGAAGTTCTGCAGATGCGTGTTTATTAACCATAAAGTTGGAGCACGTTCAAATTCTACAGGTGAGGTAAAATGTAGGAATCCACTCTCTCTTCTGTCTTTTAGTGTCAATGAAGGGGAACAATAAGGCCGATATTCTCAGCAGTACGACTACTGTGATCTGTCCTGGAGAGAGAGGAGTCATTCATTCTCATCTGTGCAAAAGCAAACTACCCCTCATTTTACTATGAATCAGTTTTCCTTTGGCAACTGGCTCCTTTTTCAAACATCTGTCCACAACCTGTACCAGTGCCAGTACTGTGTGACGAACTCAGCTGATAAAGGCTGCTTGTTGAGCTGACATCAGTTTTAAAAGCACTGAAGAAACCTCCACCTTGTTTAAATCATGTATCAGGAACCATTTTTGGGATTTGGTTATATCAACAATGGCAAAGATGGTACGAAGAACTTGTGAGCAACGTGAAAATACCACAACTGGTTATCCAATAGCAACTAACAAAGGTAAAGCTGCCAAGGTAACCTCAAGGATTATTTCAGTGTCTTAAAGGAACCTGTGACTTGACAAATTTCTAAGCCAGTACCTCTCTCTGGTTGCATACAATAGTTTTCCAAATAAATTATCTTGCCCTTTTGGCTTATTCTGTTTTTTACACTTTGCTTTCACTCTATTTGTTAGCAACAAAGCGCTTTGGTGTACATTTACCATAACAAGACCACGAGACCCGTAGAACAATATTGCATACTCACGCAATGAGTAAACAAGGACAGGCAATGGAGTCGAGCAAGTCAGCAATGCACAGCGAAGGTGCAAAAAGAAAGTGTAAGTAACCCTAACCCTGCAGATCAGGTTGGTGTTCGACCACAACAAGCTGTCGCTCTACTGTGATGCATTGCAGGGCCGTCTACTGGCTCTTACGGTAGACAACTGACGACATCTTGCTTTCTGAGCAGACAGGCTTATGCCACCGGTTCTATTTGAAGATGAATATATGATTTGTTTGTGTTTTCATTTAATGGCCAAAATAACATGCCCCCTTCAATGAGTCTGGAATGAATTTGACCTTCTGGAGTTAGAAACCTAAAATGCTTAGACTGATCAAACCTGAACTGCATTGTTCTGTTCTCTCAGCCTTTAATTTATTTTTTAAAACCCAAGAGGTAAATCTTTGTGCCTCTTTGGCCACCTCAGAATTAGACAAGCATAAAAACTGCAATAAATTGAGTAGTTAAACCTGGACTGCACTTTTCTGCCCTGTTTAGGAACTCTTTAATATTGAGTTTGCAATTTGTGAAGCCTTTGATCTCTTTGAGAAAAAAACGGGATTCTTAGATGTCCTAAAAGTATTGTTAAATTCTGTCTCATGGGATGAGCTAGCTCTATCGCTACACCTCTAATGACACTTTGACAGGAATAAAAGAGTAGACTGTGCACCAACAAGGGGATTCTGACAAAAGGGTAACTTAAATTGGTTTAGTGCACAGTGCTTCAATAAAAAGTAAGAGAGAAATTAAGTAAATGAAAGAAGTATCATTTTGGGGGAAAAAACATTGAAGTTTTGAACATATTTCTTGTTATGCAATATCAACACTCCATAGAAATACTTCAATACGTTATAACATAAAGACTACACTATAAAAACATAATTTATAATCATACATTTTTTAGTTATGATTTCACATTTTTTATTTGATCTGTCAAACTTAAATAATTTCAGAAATATAAAACTTCAGGTATGTCTTTAATCTAAAGGGCCCATAATCACCTGTTTTGCACATTAAATAGGACCTCCACAGCAAACTAAATAAAGGTCCTTCCTGCAGCATCTGCTCCAGAATGAATTAGTTGTTTCTTAGTTTGAATAACTTTCTAAAAACTGAGGGCTACTATAACCCCAATAAACAAAACATTTTGGAAAGTTTGAGAGTACTGTCTTCCTCTAGAGAGAAAAGCATCCTCCCTTGTGGACCTTTAGCTTTTGCAGAACCTTTTACATGCTCAGAAAAGCTGTATAACACACTGGAAAAAGCTTTCCTTCTTAACTAAGAGACCCTCACCGTATTCTGGCAGATCTGGATCTTTTTATCAATATCAACCTTAATATTAGGCAAACTCACTAGAGATGTGCTGATTTGAATTTTTACCTTTCAATTGATTCTCAATCCACCCCCCCCCCCTTTGTTTTACTTCATTTTAGACATCTTACAGATAAAAATATCAATTTAACAACTACTATAACACCGAAGGATGTTCATCAGTGAAAATTAGCCCCATTCAAAAAGGATTTGCTGATCGTCAGCCAATTTCTCTGCACATCTCTACTTTTATATCTTCACATATATTAAAGGAGCACAGCACAAGTTCCATTGGTTTTGCAGAAGTTTGCCCCCTCTGGCGACAAGTTGAAACGACACCAGTGTTGTGCTTGTGCATGGGATAAGAGAAAAAGCATCTGCCGTTGCGACCTGGTCATTTGTCTAGAGGCGTAATGTCTTCTAAAGTTAGAAAGTTATAAACATTGAAGTTAGTCCATGGTCTCTTGCTAATCCGTCAATGGCGGCGGAGACTCCAGAAAGCAGTCAGATGAATGAGAGCGTGCAGCACGTCACAGTCTCATGAACTGACTAATGGAGCCTATAGAGGCAACTGCGGTAAATAGAGGAAAACTCGTTTTACACGTCGGGCAATTGTTAGGGCATGTATGGGAAAGAAAATAAATAATATTTAACCTTTAAACTCGAACAACACTCCTTTAAGTATAAATCACTTTCTGCTTTTTTTTATGTTACAGTGATTGAAGTTTTCGCTCATTCCAAAAAGCTTTTCTTCTATGCAGTGCACTAAAAACGTAATGCACATGTGTAAAGACATTTGAGCAGCTTCAGGTTAAAGTTTCAATTCCTGAATTCGGGAAGAAAGAGAGAGAGAGAAAAAAAGAAGTTCATTCTTATTGCACTTGTAGCGTAAGAGGTTAATAAGCAGAGAGGAGTGGGGTTAGAGGGCAGAGAGTCTTTGGTGGAAATCACCCTCAACTTTCCTTGTGGGAGGACATCAAACAAACACACCTGCTTCCCAGACCAGTCCCCTCAGCGCTGCTCTCGCTTTCCCTGCCTCCGCCACAGACTCGCACACTCTCAATCCCCTTTACACACTAAAAACACTCACTAAACACATAAACGCACACATGCGCGCCTGTGCACACAGTCCCATTCCTCATTACACACACAGCAAGAGCGGAGTGGTGAGAGATCGCGGAGAGTAAACAGGAGCGGTACTTTGGTGTAATGGGAGGAAATGTTGGTGTTTCATCTGGAATTGATGAAGTCTTGTTTCAGCGGCTCTCCCCGGAGCAGAGCCGCTGAGCGCTGGCAGAGTAAATGAAAGGAGCAGCTGAGACCGGACCGGAGGAGCAGAGAGAGCCAAGTCAATAGAGCTGCTGGAGGATCATAGAGAGACTCCCACAGTTGTAGGAATAGGGGAGGGCTGCTTCACACAAGCTCATGAAATGTGATATTAGCAACAGAATACCAATACAGACCGAGGGGTTCATAAGTTATAAAAGTAAAAAACATAGACAGTAGTTTTGCTGTGTAATACACAGAATTGACATTTTCTTTCTTTTAATTTTTGACTAAAACTAGCACACTGCAAAAACGGAACTAAAAATAAGTAAAATATTATTAGTATTTGTCCTTGATTTGAGCAGCTGAATAAGATGATCTGCCAATGGAATGAGATTTTTGCAATTAAAATAGGAACAATTCATCTCCATTGTCTTATTTCAAGTGCAGGAGGTCTAATTATCTTATTTTATAGGCCAAAATACTCATTCCATTGGCAGATAGTATAATTTACCTGCTCAAATCAAAGACCAGAACACACATTTTAAGAACATTTTACATATTTTTAAGTCCGTTTTTGCAGTGCAGGATCCGTTCACTCTTTATTTCTACCAATATACAATTTGCCACAAGGCTCATTATTTTTTCATTACATATTCAGTCTTATCTTTAAAAGCTTTCTCCCACTGACATCTGCTAAACTCTGTCCTGGTAAAAAAAAAAAAAAAAAAAGACGCGCAAGACTTGTGGATGTATTTTGAATGATGTAAGAGATCCTAGATGAAGAGGCTGATGTAAATGCTTGTTCTAATATAACCCTGGTGTTAGGGGTTGTGTAGGAGTAGATTTAAGTGCTTGCTATAATCAGGATCAAATCGGAGTTTCTGTCCTCTCCAGTCAGGGCGCGTTGTCTCAGGTTAAGCAGAAAGAGATGAAAGAAGGAGGAGGAGGTCACCTCTATAGACAGACCATAATAAAAAATACAAAAAATACTAAGATTATGCATTAAGCAAAGTGACAAGACCACAAAACCTGTTCACAAACTTACAATGTCCTAAAAATATATTTAGACGATACACAAATTAATTAGGTACAAACATTGTTTGTACAGAGGCCATTCCTCTTGGCCACTCTTCAGTATAGGAAAGACGTAAGGTCATACCATTACTGTGAGGCATGTGTGCATAAAAGTGAAAAAAAAGACTACAAGAAAATATGTTCTCATGTTAACTTTAACAAGTCAGTAAAGTCGAAGAAAAAGTTTAAAAACAACCAAAGCTGTAACAAACACTTCTGGATGAGGACCTATTTCTATCCTACACCCACATTCAGAGGTGGATACTGAGGATAGGAAAGTAATAATAATAATAATAATAATAATAATAATAATAATAATAATAATAATAATAATAATAATAATAATAATAGCACTTTCCTAAAAACTTAAATGCACTTTACAAGAACGAAGGAAATTTACAAAAAGGACATAAGTACATCATACAATACAATAGAAGAAGAAAAAACACTTAAAATATACTTAAAATACACCGAACTGAACAGCATAAAAACAGAATAAAACTCATGGTAAAAATCCTTGTCCTACCATCAAAAAAACACTAAGTTTGCTAAACACCACTGGAATGTTTTCTGTTAATCTCCAAGTGGGTTTGGCAGCAAAAACGAGGATAAATAGGTGTTAAAGCACCTGAGCTCCACTGTTTGGTAAGGATCTATGGTGCTGTTGGCAAGTTTATCTTCCAATACCCTGGTAATCTCTAACAAGATTCCCAGGGTCAATATCATAATATCATAGAAGAGGAAAGCTGTCTTATTTCTGAAAGAGGGTAGTACTATTAACAGCAATGATACGATTATTTGTGACATTGGTCTTCTTAAAATTATGCAAAGGCAGATTCATTTGAATTTTTTTCCACATTTATTACTGGAACACTTATAAACATGCAGAATGTCGAACACTTTACGAGTCAAATTCCATTATTTGGCAAAATAGGCTTAAAAGTAAGTAGGATTTTTTTTTCCTTCTTCTTCTTCTTCTTCTTCATTTGAAAGACGGTGAAAACACAATTAATACGGAGCAATTTATTGAAGTTCCATCAACCATTTTACTCAAAAATCATTTAAATATGTAAATTAAAGCATAAAAGTAAATATTTAATTTAATGTGAAAACAGAAATTTTAAATGCTACACGCTGGAAGGGAACACGGTATCCAAGACTGGACTGCTATATAAAGCAATACAGAAATATTGTTATACAAATGATATAATCTGTCACCATCACTGTGTAGCTACCCAAACAATCACACAAACTCACAAAGTATATAATTTACTGACAAAATTGTTGGTGAGTACTCACAATACGGGATGAAGATGTTCAGGCAAGAGGAGGGAATTAAACCAATTAGAAACAGACTTGTGTTTGCAGCGAACCAGGAAGTAGTTCACACAACTAGCTGTGAATGGAGTGAATGGAGACGCATAGACAGAAAGAGAAGTGGTAAACACTTTATATAAAAAATAATACATAAAGCACAGAGCTGGAGTCGTCGCGCAGATATGTTGTGGAGCACACAGGGCCATCTCAGCCTAACTGGGCAATGAGAGGAGAGATTAATTAACATTTTTATGTAAATGAGGCGTTTGTGTCTAATTATTTCTGTTATTCCAGCGGCAGCAGGCTTTGATGTGCCAGCGGTGGATTTAAATAGGAGGGAGATTTCCATCACATCCTCCCTCTGCGTCACAGCCAGGCAGGAGACAGACACAGCTGAGATTACACACTCCGCTGGGACAGACACACACGCACACACACACACACACACACATTTTCACAGAGTTATTTCACCTCAGAGGGGAAGTCCTTGTTGCCAGTGCTCACACTCGAGCCTTCACATGTTTACAAACTCACAGTAACACCTCCTCCTCCTCCTCCTAGCTGAGGCAGTCAAGTGTTGGAGATGAGAGACCCTTAATTGGCAGGGTGTTCATCTGAGGGAGATGTTTAGGGAGGGAGGGGTGGGGGGGATCCATGGCCTGCTTGGTGCTGGTTTATGAGCTGATATTAAAGGATGTTAAAGTACATACAGGGGATAAACTTTTACAGGCTGAACTTATAGCCAGATACATGGGCGGTGTCGTAAAGAGCCCATGTACACTGCGCTCACACTGACCCGCCTGCTTGTGACTGCTGGTCATATAGTGACGATAACATTTTAACTGTGGGGAAAAGTAACATTTTCTAAAGGGCTGCAGGTAATAGAGTGCAAAAATATCATCTCTTTTTTTTTTCTTTACACTGAAATGATCTCGATTTTACCAAATTTTCCCCAAGACAGAAATGGGGTTTCTAAAGAAAATGCATACAACAGAGCTCTGAAATGATGAGCTTGTGCAGGTTTGCCATATAGTGACAAGCACAGCTGACATTTAATAAGCAAATACGCAATTACACCCAAAACGTTTTGCCCAATGTAACGTTAAAGGCAAATATTGTTAACAACAATTAAATGAAGCACATTAAAGATATACCAGTATGGACATGTTGTATAATGATTATGGTGTCTGAGTTTATCATGGTTATCAGCACATATTTTATAACACTAGCCTAAATAGTGGTAGAAATATTGTGGTTTCATGTCCTTACGCCTATCAACACATAAAGAATTTCTTCTCTTACTTTATATCCGCCAGAGGCTGACTACGGGCTACAGCCTATACAAATAATGCTTTTAGCAATCACATAATTGTGTTTTTACAAGCACAGAGGACAAAGCATAAGGCTTTTATTGTGAAGGTCAGTAAAGAAGTTGCCTCAGGTCGTTTGTTAACTTCATCCACTAAAATAGACATTTGTTAAACAATCCTGACGCAGAACACAAGCAGACCATCAGCTACAATATTGACAGTCAAAGCTGACACAAAGTTAAAGACAAACTAGAACATCTTTGCGATTGTAAAACATGCTAATACCAGCAAATATCAGCTAAAGATAAAATGACTTAGCATTAACAGCTATGCAGGTAGTGTCTATAGAATGTGCAGCGCTGTCAAGTCTCACGCAATGAGCGTGAGACCCATGTATTTCCCTGACTTTGCACGCACTCACGCCACACCACATTCCTCACACAGAAAAATGACAAAGCCCATATGGGAGGCAAGTGATCTGTTCACCGCACTGTCCATTCAGAGCTCAGTTTAATCCAGGGGTACCCAAAGTGGGGGTCGGGACCCTCAGGGGGTAGCAAGACATCTCTTGGGGTTTTGAGATGATTTTCTACTGATACACTAAAAAGATTTTGTATACTTTACTTGTGAAACCAATACTAAAGTATAACTTTAACACTCAGGGAAGGCTGCACTTTTTGCTGTTTTTATAAAAAAATACAACTTTATTCTGAGGGGCTTTTTTTAGATTCAAAGCAAGAACATGAGAAGTTCCTAGCTTTATAGCTGCTTGAGTGTACTTTGGCATAAGAAGTACTCCTGCATCAGTGTTTCTGTGTTCTTTGTGTGTGTTCCCAGTCGGTCATGGCAGACGGCTGTTCACACTGAGCCTGGTTCTGCTGGAGGGTTCTCACTGTTAAAGAGGAATTTTCCTCTCCACTGTCGCTACATGCATGCTATGCATGAGGGACTGCTGTAAAATCAACAACACATTGCAAGCGGCTGTCCACTGTCGCTACAAACTCATCAAAGAGGAGTAAATTACCCAAGCTAATGACTCGACTCAATCTGCTTGGTTTCCTTAGACAGAGAACGTTTTACTTAATTGAATAATAAACTAAACTTCACAGCATTTTTATAACTAGGATCGATTGTAATGTATGGACTTGACTTTAAATCCATCTGGATCATTCGACTTAATTGACTTTCATTTTTGTAAAGTGCCTCGAAATGACATGTTGGGAATTAGCACACCATAAATAAATTGAATTAAATTGGACTAAATACGACTAATTTTAATGAATTGTTTTTTGGTCAAGTGATTTGTTTGCCTTTTTATTGTTACTACTTTGTTTTTAATTGATTTACTAAGGAAGGGGATGCACTACAGAAGAGGTGTACGCCTAAAACAGGAGACACTGAGTAACATATTCTAGCCTGATTTATGAGGGAGCGTGGAGGGTCCAAAACAGTGAAATAGGAGTTCTGACAAAAACTAAAGGCAAGGAAGAAGCAACAAGAAAAATGTGTTTTTGACTGTGGGAGAAAAACACATCCAAGAACTGTGTGCAAGCAGAGATCAGACAAATGAGGCTGAGTCCTAAAGGCGTTTTTTTTTTTTAAGTCTAATCCTACAAGTGTTCCCCACACCTTGTGTAATAAGCTGAAGCCTTAAGCCAAACATTGTGATGATACTGTGCCGTGTTGTGCCTTTGGGACCCAGACAAATGATAAATATGTCTTTGTTTTACAACTTCTGACATCTTACGTGTGTCCTTTTTATCTCACCATTATGTAACAAAAAACTAAGTTAAAAAATATACACTTTCACACACAGACATACTTTATGTGCTGCACCCACCAGCATGAGTCTTTCCATGCATTTCTAAGTTATCTGTTTGTTTGGTTTTAAGGGAAGTATGCATGTATGTATGAGAATATCAAGGTTTTCTCTCTGTCCATTAAATATTTCACCTCCAGTAATGCAGATAGGGACCTCTATGTATTATTACAGAGGCTTCTGTAGGTCTAAAGTTTGAAGTATCTCTGCACGTCTGAAAGAGTGCAGGCTCGCTTTGTGGGTTAGAGTCAGAATACTAGTCATATCTATTTAAAATGTCTAGAAATTCTTGATCTGGAGACCTTTAGTCCCGTTCTAAGTGACTGGGACATCAGGTTGTTTTTTTCAGCTCCTTTTAATGCTTCACGGTTCTTTTCCTATATTATTTTGAATGGAAACTGTCTCTTTTAAAAGGTTGTTACAGTAACATATCTACGGATTAAGAGGACTTTTTTTTACAGATTACAGGAAAAGCAAAGCAATATCAGGGCCACTGTATGAGAACATATAAGACAAGATGTTTTGAGTTTTCCGTCACGCCGCTCTCTCCAGATTGGCACCCTAACTGCTTATTATGCTCCTTATTCAGCTCTTCTGAATGCTCCATTTTCCATTTCCAGAGCTGAAGTCTGCTCATAGAGGCCATTGATCCAGAGACAAGCTGCCTTGACTGATCGCTGGGAGGAAACAGTGGCATTATGGGCATCTGTGTGCGTGAACGCATGTGTGACAGCGTGAGTCTAGAAGGAGGGAAAGCGGGTATTAGCCTGATGAAGTCATACAGGAAATCAATGTAGTATTGAAAGAAGAAAAATGCCCTGCCCATGGGTGGTTGCACACAAACGCACTTGCACGTACACACTTAACAATGAGACAAACTATGGTGCACAAAAACAGACAACAGCTATCTGAGCCAGTGATACGTCAGTGTACTGAAAATAGATCCACAAGTTTCCAGTTTTATCTCTCTAGCTTTGTGGGTTCTACATTTCCCTGCAGTGCCAGGATATTTACAGAGCCTAGCAAACATATTCATACCATTAGACCCTTTTTAACCTTTTTTTGTCACATTACATCAACAACTTTAATTTTTTTATTTTTTTTCATGTGACCAACACAAAGTCGTGCATATCTGTAAAGTGGAAGTAATCAATCAATTTTTTACAACAAAAAATTGTATGTAGTTCCTGGTTTTAACTTGACTTTTGATTCTTTTTTACTTTAACATGACTATGCTTTGGCCCATTTCAGAGTAGCTCTGTCTGTATGTTTGTCTTCATTATACTGCTAGAAGGTCAGTATCTCTGAACATCTTCCATGCTCTCTGCTTAAGCAAAGCATCGCCAGAGCACGATGCTGCCACTGCCACGTTTAGCCACAGCGGTGGTGTTTTCACTCTTTGTTTTCCTCCACACTGTGTTCTGAATGGAGTCTAGAAAGTTTGATTTTAGTCGGATCTGATCACAACACCTTTTTCCACGTCTTAGCTCTGTTCCCTCTATGGCCGGTGGCACACTGTATCTGGAAAATCATACAGCGTTTTTTTTTTTGTTTTTTTTAAGCAACGGCTTTTATTCTTGACACTTGGATAAAAGCCAGATTTGTGGAGAGCATGACCAATAGTTGCTCTGTTGATGGTATCTCCCCCATGAGTTGTGGACCTCCTTCAGCGCCACTATCAGCCTTCTTCTCTGCTTGTCTGATTATTGCTCTCCCCTCATGACCTGTCAGTTTAGGTGGACAATCGTGTGTTGATGGGCTTGCTGGGTTTACAGTTGTGCCATCCTCTTTCCATTTTTAGAGGGCCAATTAATCTCTGCGAGAGTGTTAAAAGCTTGGCATATTGTTTTATAACCTAAAACTACTTTAAGCTTCTCCACAACTTTATCTATGACCTGTCTGGGGCTCCTTCCTCTTTATGATCGGTGCAGTTGGTTGCACTGGATTTTATCTAGCAGTGTAAGGGTGAAGAGGGCTGAATATATCCACACCACACTTATCAGACTTTTCCTTGTAAATAAAGTCACATTTATCAACCAGGTTTGGCTTTTATTTAAAACTCCTAATCTTTTGAACTGACACATGAAATCCCAAAAGAATACACTGAAGCTTGTAATTGTAACAAAACAACATTTTAAAAATGTTCAAGGAGTATAAGACTTTTGTAACAAACCGTATAATACGCTGTTTGGGCTGCAGGGTTGAGTTCTTTAAAGGGGCCCAGAGAGCAGAGCAGGTTCCAGGAGTGTGTTTAATTCAGACAAACACACACACACATAAACACGCAGCGCTGTGCTCATGTCTTGATCTCCACTCCATTCACATCAATTGTTAATAAAGCCAAGGCCCCGGCTGATTACTAAAGATTATTCCACTGTTTATTCTGATCAATAGAGCATTTCTATTCCAGCAGGCTCTCATGCAGATGCTTGAAGGAGAAGCTGGGGTGGGGAAGTAAAGAAGGGAAAGGCAGTGAGATAAAGAGGTGGGTCTACATCTTAATGATTTGAATTGCATCTTCGTCTCAGGTGTCTGCAGGAGCTTAGAGCTCAAAGGCGATCTTAGCCGCAGGCTACAAGCTCGCTGTTCCTAACACCAACTTCACACACACACACAGGTCGGCTTAGACTGGAGTGGATATTAATTTCACTGACCAAGTGGAAGACAGAGGTCCTCCTTAAAACCATCAGTCACCAGAGCTAAGCTACTCAGCACCTATTACTATGGTAATCTGTACCTCAGACTTGTGTGTGTGTGTGTGTGTGTGTGTGTGTGTGTGAGTGAGAGAGAGAGAGAGAGAGAGAGAGAGAGAGAGAGAGAGAGAGAGAGAGAGAGAGAGAGAGAGAGAGAGAGAGAGAGAGAGAGAGAGAGAGAGAAAAAATACACATTTGGTGAATACAAGAGGCAAAAACAACAGAGAGGAAGTGAGCAGCTACTGTAAGTGTGTATCAACACTCATTAACAGAGAGACACAATTACGTCGTTGCACACTTATGTTTCTGTTCAACCGGCATATGATGTTCACAGAGTAATTAATCATAAGAGGCGGAGAGTGGGGGAGGAGATCAGGGAGGACGGGGAAGGGGGGGTGGTGGGGGAGTTGGGAGGGTAGAAAAACATTATGAGTCTGGGTAATTGTCTAATTTTCCTTCGGAGAGCCCAACGAGGAATAAGAAAACAAACTGCCACTGCACAATTCGGAGGTTGGAAGACGAGCAGAGGCTATTTACTGATTAGAAATAAAAATGGAATATTAGAACAAATAGTTATTATAAAGAATGATTAAGTAAGGACATTATAGTGGGCAGAACTGGCCTCCTACATCAGCACTTATGGAAGCAGGTCTGGAAAAAAAGCAAAGAAATGGAAGAAAAGATGCATGTATTTCTTTGCATTTTGCACAGAACAACCCCAAAGGACTGCTTCATATGAGGAAGAAGGTGATAAACTATTGGGAAATTTTACTTTTAAAACATATTGCCAAAGATCACTGTGTCACCGTAAGTTTTTGTGTCTGTAAACTAATTCAATTGCATGATGAGGGGCAGCATTGTTACGGTTTTCTGCCGATTCATCTACAGCTATCAAAACTCAAGCATGCATGACCTCTGGGAAGATGATGCGGACAGAAGCAAGATATATGGCTTGACTATAATACTTTCAGTATTGCAGTCCAGTACATACTGTTCCTAACACTATGTACTGGTTTCCTCCCAGCATCACATCTACAATCTCTGTCGGCATTCATGCTATGGGTAGTAAGGCATCAGGGTCTGAAATGTGTTCCTTCAGCCAAGTTTCAGTATCCATGCATTCATGATTGTCCCTTGCATATTATTATTTTTATTATGAAGCACGTTGTGGCTTTTATCCTGAGAAAGGTGCTATATAAATGTAGTTTACTCACTTACTTTTATTTTTTATTTTAAAGATATAAAATAGTATGCTCAAACTTGTTTTACTTCAGCAGGAATAGATAAAAAAAAACACTACACATCCACAGAAAGAGAGAAAATAAGTCCACCTCCAGCTCTACACTTCAGACAAATGCACAAAAAGAGGTAAAAGTAGATCATCAGGAAGAGCACAAACAAAATATATGCACCTAAATACCTGGT
This sequence comes from Fundulus heteroclitus, assembly GCF_011125445.2. NCBI lineage: Eukaryota > Metazoa > Chordata > Actinopteri > Cyprinodontiformes > Fundulidae > Fundulus > Fundulus heteroclitus. The sequence goes on along the minus strand of NW_023397395.1, from coordinate 366,306 downwards.
CACTCAAAGATCTATGCCCCTAATTACAACAAATATTGTATTTTTGACGCTTTTGGTATACAAGGAAAAAGGTATCATTGCTGAGGATCAGAGGCATTACCTGTAATCTCAGTCTCACCGCGTGGATAGAATAAATTGAGGAAGACGGGCCTGAAAGTGACAAATCAGAAATACATACATAGCCAGACTGGCGGCAACTTGTTAGCCTTCCGGTCACCCGTTCCCAGTTCTGCCAACGGAAGCACTTTACTTTAAAGCTCTCTTTTCAGCGGGATAAAATAACAAGGCAGAAGTGTGAAAACAACTTAAAGTTACCTGCACTTCAGTAAAAGCTGTTTCTTCCCCCAAAATTAATTGCTTCTTACCAGGGACACTGAGTGCACATGACAGTGAAAGTCAAAGAGGTAGGAAGGCATCGCCTCCATGCTCCTTTGTTCGGTAAATGACTAAATATTTAATGTTCCAGGGCTCTTAAGATTAAAGGTAACATGTTGTCAGTAATAGTAGAGCTACTTCAAAGGATGTAAATTATGCATTTCTTCCTTTAGCAGAGAAATCAAAGCAGGTAATGAAGATTAAAGTTTGTAGACCTCCACATTCTCTTCGGCTGAGGAGACAGGAGAGGAGACGAACCGAGAGCCAGAGGACCCGCATTAAGGAAGGTTAATCTATTCCGAGCATGGGTTATCTGATTAAAGAATCATTGTGTTCATTTAATCTGTTTCAGTGAAGCTGGGTTATGGAGCAGGAAGATAGTACCGAAGCTAACCTCCGCAGTCAGAAAGCACTGCAGCCAGTGTGGCTATCAAAGAAATACATGACTTTAGGGATCATAGGATACGCACACAGAATGACTACATTAGACATGCAGTAAGTTTTTTTTTTTCAAGGTAAAAAAGTGGTGGGAGAATTGATCTGGATTAAGAAGTAAAGTGCAATGGGTTGGATATTCTTTTTTTTTTTTTCAAAAAATTAATTTTGATCGTCATGATTCCGAGTGTTTGGGTTTTCTTTTGTTTTTCTCTTCCATCTTTTCTTCTTCACTATCTCTGCTTCTCCTCCACCCGTCCCACATCTGCTGATCTTGGTGTCTGCACAAGACGGCCAGCAGGACTCTTCCACCTCACCAAACCGCAATGTCCTCTGGTCGCTGCAGTTCAGGCTCAGTGCTTTTTGCCTTTGATGCAAACTTACCTGCTGGTTCTTTGTGCCACAGATTACCATCCTCTGCAATCCTCATCTAAATATCTGTGCTGGTCAGTCAATCACTATCCTCCATACTTATCTTCATGGCCACCCTCTGACAAACACGAACAGTTGCTGCTGTCTTGTCAAATAAGTTTGTTGTAAACTTTAACCCAGAATCAACTAGCAGCTTATCTGTCGATCCCCAATAATCCTCCAATGCATCCCCCCCCCCACCTCTGCAGAGCTCACATCACTGATGAATTCACTGAACACTTACCATTGACTTCTATGAAAACTGAACTCCTCTACCTGATCTTGCTGACTGCAATCGCTTCCTGCCTACAGAATCAGGGAAAACGTAGCAGTGCATCTGGTCAATAAACGCACATGAACTGGTGGCTTTTACCGGATTTCAAACACGGATAGTTTTATCAAAAGCATCACTGCTTCTAAATAGATCAGACACAAAAAGATTTACTGGGAGCCACTTCCTGGAGCGCTGGCCATTGACGGGTTACTGCCGGTGTGGATTATATATTTGAAAATAATACCGATGGCTTTTTTGGGACACAAGTCTCATGTTACCAATGTATGTTGCCATTCAGTCTCTCAAACGCCTGACAAAGGTATATACTCACCCATTTTCCTCTGTTTTATTTACTGCATAAAATGCCTTTCCACTACAGGGAACATTTTAAGCAACCAGGGAGGTTTTCTGGGGCTATATAACTGTCCCTCCATTTCCACAGCACTTACCAGCATAAAAACAAATTACTAGGGTAGAAATTTACCCCAGAAAACAAGCCGACATAGGAAGGTAATAATTCTTAATTTACTAGGAATGTTTGGTTGGAGTGTTTGGGAGGGAGATTGCTGGGCCTGTTAAATTGATTGAATTTTTAAAGCATTTTAGCAATCATTTATTCAAAGTAAAACAACAACAATCTCAGTGGATGTTTAAGAAACTGGGTGCTGCATTTGCTGAATGTGTGCGGATAATGTTCTTCAGGGACATATTGCTCAGGGATAAGTTATTAAATATTGGTTATTATATATTCTTTGAATTTGAAGGGATTTTAAAGGGGACATATTATGTTTTTAAGTTCTTCCTCCTAACGTTTAAATCACTCAGTTGTGGTCTATATAAAGTGGAACTGCAATACTTTGGTCTGAATTCCTCATTATTGTTGATCAACAGGGCTGTATTTTGCCCGTGTTCTGAGGTGCAACTAATTTTGGTTCCGTCTCTTTAATTGCGAAGGTGGAACTTTATACCCCGCCTCATCTAGGTCACAGAGCATTCCACCCTGTTTGGCCATTTTTGTAGTATGCTGGGCGATGGTGTAATGAATTGTGTGGATTAATACACCGAACACCCGAACATTTTTTACTTATTCACTTGCAGTTTTGGATTCCCTTGACCTGAACCACTAACGCACAATGGGATATAAAAATGGTGGACTCGTGAAATTGATAAGTCATAAATCCATGACCTTGTTTAGCAACTCTACAGCAAATATTTTGACGTAATTGTTCAAAAAACGCAATAGGAAAGAGATTACTAATGCTGGAGCTGCAGAAAGCAGTTACTGGGAAACAACAGATAACTCACTGACCCTGAGGGCGTCACAGATCTGGCATACATAAACAAATGGACAGTTATCTCTATGCTATTTCACAGTCTAACAGTGACAATCCTCCCACAGACAACATGGGAGGGATGGACCATTCCTGCAGGGGCGTGTCCTTACTGATCCATATTTATGTTGATATAACCAACAGATTGGGGCTCTCACTTCCTCATTTTACCTTTTCCTGCATCGTGGGAGAGGAAATGCTTATGAACGGCCAGAATAAATGAAAGTTGGAGGTCTCATAGACCAAATTTGTCTTTATAATTCCCCTGTGCACCAAGTAACCCAATTCTATTATGTTCTTAAATGCTCCATCACAGAAGCATACTTTTGTTGTACAATGCAGTGTAACAATGAAGGAATTGAATAAAACTGAATTGAACTGCATTTAAGCCAGACAGGTCTTTTTGCATGTGATGACTCACTCTTTGGCTTAGAAGAATTAGATAAACGCAACAGCATTCATTTAGGAAATCCCAGCGTTAACTATGCAGAGTAGTGAGGCCGATTATCCTCCGACGGGAGCGCTAATCGTCATGTTTTGTTAGAGTCAGTGGTGTCATGAGGATTTTAATAAACAAGTCACCAAATTAAAAGACAGACCACAAACCAATGAGGGACTTCATTTTGTGAGAGGCATAGATTAAAACCACCCAAGTCATAGTGACTGTTCAAGCTAATAACTGCTTTGCTTATAATTTGGTTTGAAGGTGGGATGGGATCAATAGCAGCATTTCCTCTTTCCCCCCCCCATCGCCAATCAAAACCAGCAGATCTACAACTCTCTACTGTGTTTTTCTGTTCAAACAGCACGCTTGTAAAGCCGAAACAGTGTCGAGAGAGGCAAAAAATGCAAAGTGAACAGAGCTCTGTGTTATTCTATTGGAATCAAATTCCTCTTTAACTGAACATAGACTTATTGATCAGCGAGAAACTACACAAGAGCAGCCCCCAAAATGAAGTAATGTGTGAGCGTGTGAGGGAGAGAGAGAGTGAGGATAAGGGAGAGAGGGAAAGAAAGGGGTAAATAACATCTTCATCTTCACTCGTGTCTGCAGCAGCCAGTCAGTCAGGCATCATTAATCCAGTGAGGAGCCTCATCCGTTGTGTATTGGTTCATTTTACAACACTACAGAACTGTCTAAATATTGACAAAGCTCTACTGTCTGGGCTATTGACTGTCATCAGAATGCTGCCCCTTTAGAGTGCAGTATAAAAAGGAGCCGAGGATTGGTGGTGAGTGTGTATTTGTATGTGGGATACAGAGTCCGAAGACTCAGCAGCATCTTGTTCTTTCATACAGATGGACAGGTTAAAACAAAAACATATTAAGATACCTAACAATTATGAAGAAACCATGGATGTCCAGATCACATCCAAGGTTTCAGAATGAGGTCTGGATCGATGCATTTTTTAAATTGCCAGTTTGTGCCCAAAAATTAAGATGCGGTTGGACTTTTGAATATGAAATGGATAAACAACACAATTAGACTAAGGACACAACAAATCTTATGCCATGGCTATTACGAATTGTTCAAGCAAGGAGTCAACAGCCAGACCATGAAGATGTTCTCAAGAATTACGAGAAACCACTTCTTTTTTTTTGTATTTCTGTGCCAAATGCGACAAATATACGTGAACATTTTGCAGTAGAGGGCTTTAGAATATTAGCTTTAAGTGACTTTTTAAGGCGCAAGCATTTTGCTGTGGGTAGACTAACAGTGTGCTGACAGTCTCCTTCAAATAATATTTTCACAGCTAGATTACTGTAGTGCAGTTAAGCTCTTACAAGTAAAATAGCGATTGATTATGTGGAAAAATCTGAGCTTTGCACAGTCAAAGCAGACGTAATTGATATAACATGAGCTCTGCTAGTGCCACAGTTGTTGGCCGAAATGGGAGTGCTGACACTCATGGGCATCAGTGTAACAATGTTAGTCAGAACTGGACCAAAACTTGCAACATCTAACCTAAATGATGCTGGACTTCTGACGTTTATAATTCAAGGTTTTTGTTAAAACCCTTCATATTTACCGAATCACAGACAGAGTGTCAGAGAGAACTTTTAAATACATGGGTAGGTTGCCGGATTGTCAAGTCTCCATCCTACTGCTCTCAGGCATTACTTGTCTTAAATCTTACCAGCATAGATTTTTTTCTATCACCAGAGAAACATAGCCAAGTTAAGGCCAAGTCTGTCAAACTGTGATCTTGAGCTTGTGATTCCTGCTTTTATTTTTTTTTTCCTCACTTGGACTACTGCAATTCTCTTTTTACTTGTTTTAATAAAACTGCTCAAAATTGCCTTCAGCTGGTCCAAAATGATGATGCCAGGGTTTTTTAACAGGATCCAGCAGAAGGACTCACATTACTCCTATTCTATCCACTTTTCACCGGCTCCCAACTAAATTTCGGATACATTTAAAAAATTTTAGTTTTGACTTTTAGAGCTCCCGAATATGCCACCAATCTGTTGCGTCCCTACACCTCTGGCTAAACCCTTCGGTCCGGAGGTCAGAACCTTCTCATGGTTCCAAGGACCCACTTTAAAATCAGAGGAGACTTGTCTTTTGAAGCTATTGCTCCAAGACTGTGGAATAATCTTCCTGTGTCCCTTTGTGTTGCTGAGTCTGTTGACTCCTTCAAAAAGCAGCTGAAGACTTTACCATTTAGGCAAGCTTTTGTGTTTTGTTCTCAAGTTGCACTTTGTGATATTGTATTTTTATCCTATCTTAACCTTTTATATAGCTTCTGTTGTCTATTGTGAAGGACCTTGTGATTTTATCTGTGAAAGGTGCTACTTAAATAAAGTTTCCTCTCCTTGACATATCAGCAATTACATCTCGACTTTTTCGCACTGCTGCAGCCTTTGCTATTCCTTCTTTTTTCTGAGGTGGACATTGTGGGAGGCATGTCCAGGTTTATCTTAACAAATGTGACATAATCCCCCTTTTTTAATTTATCTGACTGTGTGCTCACCTCTTTATTTCAATTGTTGTTGTTTTTTATGTATGACATGGCAAATTAATAAAAGATGTCGCAATTTAAATGTAAAATTGTGCAGTTAATGTTCTTTAAATAAAGTTAGATTAATTAAAAAAAAAAAGACTAAACACATCCTAATGATAACCTTCTTTCAAAAATAAAACCCTTTTCAGATGTATATTTATTGCATCTGTCCTTTAAAAATGGCCTCAAATGATTTTCTATACAAACATTTTACACAAAAAATAAAGCCGCTGTGTTAAATCCAAAAATCTTTTAGTCCAACCTCAATTCTCCTTCCTCCCATCATCCTCGTGGGCAGCCTTCCCTCCACTACTACCCGGACTGTGTGCTGTAGGATGCACAGTCCTGGCCTCCTGATAAATATTCTTTTTAATCTCTGTGTTAAAGAATAAAAGCTCCAACGGCAAAAAACAGGAACACTTTACCAACACAGCAATGAATAAAAAGAGTTGCAACCGCATTAGATAATAAGTGCAATGCATGTGGATCAATTAATGGCAAAAAAAAACACAAGATTAACATTTCCGTTTAACAGCAGTGATTAGATACAGTGTGTAAAAGCAGCTCTCTGTCCGCCTTGCTCGGACAGGGCTTTTAGAGTCCTACAGCTTTTATCTCCTTGTGCCAGAACGATCACAACTCTCCTAACTGCGGTTGAACACTTTCCTTTTCCAAAAGGAGACGGTAATTACCAGACAAATCACGGCCTCTTTTAAGTGCCAGATGAGAAAAGTGTAAATGGGGGGAAATACGCAAGAAATAAAATAAAATTTTTATATTTTTTTTCCCTCTCTCCGTTTCTGGTTAAGTGGCTGGCGAGGGAGAACAGGAAGATATTTAATGCTGCTTAAATATGCAGTGTGATTCTACCCGCTGATTAAATTATAGCAGATGAGCTCTTCTGTTGGCTGGAAACTTGAAAAAGTCCAGAGCTGTTTAAAAATGCATCAAACATGCTGTTGAATTAGCTCTCTGTCTCCGTCTTTCAGCGTCTCGATGAGCGTACGGCGGGAAGGACCCGGCCGTGCCGAGGCGGAGGAGAGGGGAGACGGCAAAAGCAACTATTCCACAAATGAGGCCTAAAGCCGCTCTGAAATACAACAAATATGATAATGGCATAACAGTTCATTTAAATGTTAAACAAAAGCACGAGGAATTGTTTAAATTAAGTTAACCATGGTAAAATGTGACAGCGTCTTGTGGTGGGTTCGTGTGTGTCTGAGCTTATTAATTAGTGTGTTTGCCAAATGGTCCAAGTGAGAGCCCACTGGGTCCTGTGCTCTGCACTTTTCGCCCTCTTCCTCCTCTCCCTCTCTTCCTCTCCGGAGCCGAGATGCGCATACGTTTCGGGCTGCTTTAATTTCTCTGCTCATAATTGGGCTGAACCACAGGGAGCCCCTCATCCAGTGGGACAACACAGTAAACACGAGTTTATTCTCTCCATCCCTTTCTCCCTGTGTGGGAGAACCGCACTTACCCTCTTTCCTCCCCTCTCTCCCAAACGCACACAGACGAGCACAATGCGGCACGCTGATCAAACAAATAAACTACAAGCCGAGACGACAAGAAAAACGGGGCTTTGCCCTGACCCTCTATTTCCAGCGATGAACAAAGGAACACAAACCCCTCGGAGCGCCGCTCCCGCTCCGTCAATGACAGAGAGAAATAAATAAATAAATAATCGAGCGCAAGAGAAACTGTTTGAAGAGTCAGAGGCTTCAGAGTGCACCACATTGCATCAGAGGGCCAATAGACACAGAGCGCCTTCCTACAGAGATGGGTAATGAAGGCGAGTGGGAAGTTATTCATAAAAATCTGACCATGTAAGCACTTGTGTGGAGACATGATGTTTAATTTGTAGTATAAGCAAAAGAAGTTTTTCGAGTTCAGCCGTAAATACGGCACAATAATGTCACACTTGAGTGGGCAAACAGGTCAGGCCACCTTTCATTGTTGGGGAAAACGAAATTCAGCGTGGGTTCCCGGGGCACCCGGTGGGTTAACAGACTGGATGAGGCTTGGCGCGGTAATAGGTTGTCCAAAAAAATGCACGGCTTATCTTATAGAACACACTTTCATAATTTAGATTCTGTTAGCCTATCTGTGTGTGCATGTTCCTGTTTGCGTCGTGTGCGCTTTCTGCGCTCTAGAACAGTCCGGGTGTGTGCGTGCGCGCGCGTTGCATATGTGTCGGCTTGCTCCCGAGGTCAGAGGTAGCGACTGCTTTGACAGCTGTACCAGCCAGCGGCCGTGATCATGGCGATAACCCTTCCTGTCGCCACGGAGTCATCAGAAAGGCTCCACTTCCCTCCTCGCCAGACGCAGGGCCGGTCTGTGGACGCAGCGGGAGGAGCATGGTGAAAACCTCCAGCCATTCTCCACAACACACTCTCCTCATTCCACCGCACCGGCACATGAATGGGGATCCAATTGATTCTTTTTCGCCTCGGTCCATTTTCCCATCCGGCCCGACACAGAGAGAGGATTTTGTGCTCATCTGCCCTTCCTTGTGTACTCCGAATCGGGGGAGAAGACTTATAGAAAGGAAAGGTAAAAAGGAGGGGATCTTTATCAGAAAGCGAATTAACGCTCAAAGTGCTCCATTTGGAAGGTATATCAGGCCAATCCATTAAAAGAGCTTTCAGAAAAGAGCCGGCATGGAGGACACCTTGAGAGCGAACAGAAGACCTTGCTGAAACAGCACTCTTCACAGAGCGGGAGAGGGGAGCAAGAAAAGAAAACAAGACAGGGGGGAGTTTGTGCCATGTGCATAATCCCCTGCTAAACAATAGTTAGATTGGACGAAGAAAACAGAAATTACACAAATAAATTGGACGATAAACCAACAGGGTCCAAATTATTACATTTGGAAGGTAACTTAAAAATCTATCTCACGAAATAAACATCATTTGACACAAAAAGAAAATCTGTATTTTCTATCATTTTCTGTTTTTCTTTGTCATGTTTACAGGCCTATGGACATCAATTTCTCTCAGAAACACACAAACATCTAATCCAGCAGTGGCTTCCATTAATCTTTTTACAGGCAACGTCCTCTGTGGGCTGACACAGGTAAGGGTGGGGGAGGCTGGGGTCAAAGGTCAGGGTGGTGCTACCCCCGTCTGGATGCAGGCCTTGTGAACATTAGCCCCTGACCAGTGGGGTGGTGAACCCCTTACTGAGTGTGAGAGGTCAGTGATTAGAAAAAGAGATATTTGAAAGAGCAGAAATCACAGTAAACCAGTAAAGCTTTATCACGAAAGCAGCTTTGATTTGTTAAACTCTAAAAATGTTACTTATGCCACAAATATGTTTTGTCCAGTCAACAGTCATTGGGAATCCTTGAAAGAAGTCATTTCTATCCTACCATCACAAACATAGACATGTGGAGAACAGCACTGGGACTTTGTCTGAAGCTAAAATATTCAGCTTTTCTGCAACACCCCCCCCCCCCCCCACCCCCCCATCATGACTTGAAGCAAAAGAGGAGAATGTGTAATACCAAGTCATACCCGTGTCAAGTAAGGTGTTTGATTTGTGATCACGTGGGCCTGTTTCTCCTCTTCTGCCTCAGGAATATTGTTACAGTGACTGGCATTGCAGACGTTGTGAGGACCCTATATTGAAGACGTATGCAACTCCACCCACTTTCAGCTTGCCTGTAATGCCCTATTAACAAAATAAACTAAAAGCATAAACCGATAAATATCAAGACTAACAGAATAAACCAAAGTTGTTTGCTTTGCATCCCCCGATTTTCATGTTTCTTTGCAGAGTTGAGTTTGCAGCTCCTGCAGGGATAAATCTGCAGCTTAACGCCTCTGCGAAACAATGCTTTGCTTTCTGGAATAGTAATAAATAAAACGTCTCAGTGTGAAAAACAGTTTTGGGAATTTGCCCATAGTAAAATATATTTATTGACATAACGTAACTGATATCCTAACGACACCATGTGACCAACCACGTACATTTTTTTTACGTAATTAAGAACAAATACTAAGATTGGACGAGAACTGGTTCATGATGGAATCTGTGAACTTAGTTGCTTAGGTGGCTATGAATATTAATTCATTCATCTTTAACCTGCTGAACTGAATTTAGAACTCGTTCTCCTTAAGAGTTAACTGGCATAAAACTGAGGATAATAGTCCAAAGCATATAGCCGAATCAGCACAAGCATGGTTCACTAGAGATAAAACCCCTTCTTCCAATACCATCTTAAGAAATACATCCTAAAGAAAAGCTGTGGGATGAGTTAAACAGCAAAGAGCATAAAGGAGAAAACGGAGAAGTTGTGTAAAGAGGAACGGTCAAAGATCCCTCTCTCTGTATGCTCTAACAGTAAGTGTTATAAGAGAAAAGAGCGCCGAACAAAGTATATACAGCAGAGGTGCCAGTTAGTGTGGCTGCTTTATGAAAAACAATTATATCCTCATGTAAAGAGTAATGAAAAAAAATGTCATTGAATGAAAAAAAGTCATTGAATTCATCTTTCATTTTATTATGAGATCATTGTCCTAACGTGTTTCTCACATCTTGTGTTGTGTGAGAGGCTCTGGACTTCTTGTAATAATGGCATCACTTTTCAGTGTGAATCCTTTGGTCAATGCAAAAAATACAATTACATTCTACTTGTACTTAGTAAATTAAAATCCAGCAAATACACAGTTTTATGTTGATGACGTAGAAAAAAAATCAGCATTTTTAACCAAGCAAAGTAAACCTACAGCCATTTGAGCCACATTTTAGCTTGTTCCACTGAAAGTGAAAATTTAGCTCAAAACACACTGTCCACATGTCAATTTTAAGCTGCAACAGTGAATGTTGGCTTTAAAAGGGATGATCCAAGAATCATAAATGGGACTGGCCTGCAGCTGTACATATTGTCTTTGAGTTACATCTCACAAAGCACCTTGGGACACTTCTACTTTTATTTTAAAGAATAAAAATTTTACTGCAGTTAAAGCTGTAAGTGTATTTGGGGAATGTCTACGCCAGATCTGAAAATCTAGGGACATAAATTTTAGCCCAATCTTCTAAAACTGGATTGATGAGGTTTGTGGGCAACAATTTTTAAGCCTTGCCACAGATTCTCTAATGGCTTTTGATCAGGACTTTGACTAGGCCATTCTAATACATGAATATGCTTTGATCCAAACCATTCCCCTGTAGCTCTGGCTGTATGTTCAGTCACTGTCCAACTGGAAGGACCTATGTCCCTGATTTCTGCAGCCTATACAGTTTTTTTCCAGGATTGCTCTGTATCTCCTGTCGCTACATCCAGAATGAGGGATTGATGCAAACTTAACCACTCAACGCAATCGACTGTCCACTGTCCTTCCATCCTTGTTCATGAGGAGGAATTGTTGTAATGCCGCTAACCTGATGCAGACGGTTGGGTATCCTAAAACCGAACTTGAATAAACCCAACTTGACAGTATTCTTTTATAACAAGAATCAAATGGAAATGTATGTAATTGACTTTGAAACTCTCAATATTATTGGACTGAACTGACTGAATGTTTCTGTATAAAAACTGAATGTGTTTTTTTTCTTTGTAATGTGTCTTGAGAGGACATACCCATCAACACTGACCAGAATGCCTATTAGGGTTTTTTGTTTTTTTGCCGAGTTAAGTTTTGGTCTCATTTTACCAAAGCATCTTCTTCCACATCTTCTGTGTGTCCCCCCCCCCCCCATGTGGCACGAGCAAACTTCAAACATAACTTATGGTTTTCTTTCTTCTTGCCGCATTTTGTTAACGAGCAGATTTGTGAAGTGCACAACTAATAGCTGCCTCGTTAACAGATTCCCCCACCTGAGCTCTGGACCTCTGCCGCTCCTCCAGGGTTACCATTAGTCTCTTGGCTGCTTCTCTGATTAAAGCTCTCCTTATCCGGCCTGTAAGTTTAGGACACCCATTTCTCGGTAGCTTTTCAGTTGTGCCATATCTATAGTTATATTTCTACTGAGATTAAAGCAATTATTGCAGCAGGGTTTATTTAGGGGCATCTGAACAAACGGGGCTAAATATAAATGCATACTAGAGTTTTTCTGAAAGCAAAAAGCTTATGTTGTTTCGAGCATCTCAGAGTTGCTCAACTGTACATTTGGGGAAAAAACACTGACCTCATGTTTCAAAACTGAGACCCAGAGGAAAGCAAACTTTACGAAAGAAAGCATAAAAACTTAAAAACACACACTCATCTACTCTCCACCACTACATCCCCACCCCGGCTCTCCCACAAACAACACCCTCCACTCTCAGACTTGAAAGTGTCTTACATGCGAGGCGTATTGATCCTGTTTATAATGGCGAGTTTCCTGGCGTTAGCTGCCGGTCTCCCCTGCCGTTGGTCTCCCTCCTCTCGCTAGCCCCTCATCTCTAATGCATGAGTCAGCCGGAGAGACCGCAGAGGCCAAAGAACGAGCGAAAGCGAGGGAGTCGAGAGCGGACGGAGGGAGAGGCCAACCCCGGCACCGCCGCGCAACACTTTCATATTTTAATAAACCCAACATGAATACACGCGTACACAGAAAGGGAGGAAATTGCATTTCTAAAAAAACTCTCTCTGTATCAAAGGATATACCGCTGAACATCTCACACACACACACACACAGACACACATAAACATGCAGTCCGGCATTTTCCAAACCAGGGGGAGGAAAAAAAAAAAATGGACTAACAGAAACAGACCCCCACACACACACGGGGAAGGCTCAGAGGGATTACAGTCTGCTGACGACAGCAGTTGAGCACACACACATAGGCATAAAAACAGAAAACTTCTTAGCAGAAGTTCTGTGCGAGGAAGTTCTAACCCGATCGCTGGAACGTTGGGAACCAAATCCTCTGATCATATCAACGCAACTATGACGGAACAAGGGATAGGTGACAAAAAAAGGAGGGCAAACCGGCGGTTACAAGTCCGAGGCTGAGAAACAAATATGGTTCAAACCACAGCCGCAGCTCAAAGTGCCGCATCTTCGCCGCCCTCCTCTCTTCTGGAGCCAGCCATTTTAATTTAGGGCCACGGATACCCCATCCCTCCTTTCACAGGAGTTAATTCTCCCTCATCCTTTCTGCTGCTGTGTGATGGAGTCTCAGTGACAGCCTGTAATGCAGGCCTGTATGCATTGATTATATGACACCCTCCATTCAGGTGTGCTATTAAAGTTTCCCTCCTCTCTTCCTTTCTGCTCTGCCAGTGGAATAATGTCCAATAATAAGACGAGCAGGGGACTGGATGAGAGACAGGAGCTGTGCTCTCAGACAGAAACACTGGTTCCCTGGCAGGACCAGATGAAGATACGCCCGTTATTCACCCCAGCACAATAAACCACAGAGAACCTGCATGGAGGAATCCATAATTTCATTTAAATTACATGAAGGATTCTTCTTTGTCTGAGTGCCACGCCTTCTGAATATCTACAACTATGTAAACTCCACCTCAGTCTACTCTCTGCAAAACTTTACACACACCACAGTGGACAGTCCAGATAGTTTTCCCAGGTATCATTTCAGTCTTTTTTTTTAAGCTTTTATTTGTGTTGCACTAAAATACTGAATACATACACTTGATTGGGTTTAATTTTGTGGTTTTAAAGTCTGAATAATTTAACATAACAGTGCTGTAGAAAGTGTTTGCAGCTTTTGTTGTCAGATTTTAATGATTTCATGATCATCAAACTAATCTTAATATCAGACAAAGATAACGTGAGTAATTACAGATGTTTACAAACTATGATCTATCTATGAAGAAAGAAAAAAAGCACTCCAAACCAGCCAGGCCCCTAAACCTGACAGCAACAAATACCACCAAGATGTCTTAGCTTTTGAGATCATTTAGACCGATTCATGTTGTCAGACAAGTTCTATTTAAAGGGGTTCTTGATTATAAAGGTCAGTCTGCATTTAGACCTCGGTGTGGCCTGTAGTACTTAACGAAAAAATTTTGTTAATCAAAGAAAACTCTTCACCTAATAAGGAGCACATTCAAATCCCTATATAGTCAGTTTGTTTTGAATAGCTTTTTACCTTAATAAATCAAATCATGATCCAAAAATCTGGCTGCACAGTTGACAGCACTGTTGCCTTGGAGCAAGAAGGTTCTGGGTTCAAATTCCTGCCTAAGGTGTGTTTGCAAGGCGGTTTGCATGTTCTCCCTGTGAATGCGTGGGTTCTCTCCGGGTACTCCAGCTTCCTCCCACAGTCCAAAAACACAATTTTTTTAACTGTTATTATTTACACAACTTTTCTTTGTCTGATATAAACATTTATAAATGATATGAAACATTTAACTGAAAAAATTGAGATAATTTGTGTGAGGACAAATACCTTTTTAGAGCACTGTAGATTTGTGTTTCATTATTATTATGATTACTCTGACTATTACCAGAAAAATAAACAGCCCGTCACAATTAGCACAGTAAAGATGTGTAAACCTCCCAGAAATAAATAAGTCTTTGATTGCAGTGACACAATTAAGCAATGAGAAGCAATACAATTAAATAAATCTTTAACAAATAAAGTGTATTTATTTAAAGATAAAATAAAATCAGATGATCAAAATATTTTTGCTCTATTTAGCCTACAGTATGTAACAATTAATGACGTCGGTAACAATTCATATGAAATACAGGTCATTTATTCTTTACTTGTTTTAAGTTGATCAGAGAGATTAGGAAGATTTCATTGGTGATTCATTTCTCTAAGAAACTTCTCAAAATGGGAAAGACAACTGTACATGTTATTCAAGTCAGGCAGACATGTGCTAGTCTTAAAGAGTCAGCAAGTGTCTAAAAGAAAACTGCTTTACTGAGAACTAAAGACAGAGCAACGATTAAAACGCTTTAAATACATTCAGCTTCAAGAAACAAAGCTGAACAAGGACCCAAGTTTGTCTTTCCATCAGGCATAGAATGGCAAAATAGGAAAACTATACTTCTACCTCACTTTTACCACTTGTGATGGTTATTCTTCATATATAAGAAGGCAACAGTTAAAATCATAACATCAGATCCTGAAAGGAGGTAAAGGTGCTGGTTTGTTTAAAAAAAAACAAAAAAAAAAACATTATAGTCACCAAAATCCAGTTGAGCTCCAGACAGAAGGAACGTTTAAGCCCTCTGCTCTCACCCACACAGTAAACCAGCTGTACAGCACAGGAGTCTACCTTCAGCCATCCCTGTTTTCCTTTTCTGTCTTTCTGGGAAGCTCTGGGCCCAGAATAGAGCTCAGAGCTCTATGGTTTACATAAACCACAATACCTCCTCAGCTAGAATGAGGAGGGGGGGGTTGAGAGAAAGACACGCGCTTCTGTTTTTGTTTGCATTTTATTCCAAAACACAAAATTGAATCAATCTTTTAATACTCCGGATTGTATAAACACGGGCGAGAAGTGCTTGAATAAATATCAAGAATGAAAATGGATTTCTCGTCGACGACTATTATCTCCGTGGTTTATTTATGAGTACCAACGGCTGGTGCCAAAATAGGCAACACATAAAAATACAGAGATAATGTGTTTAGGCATTTTTCATTTTCTTCCTTTAAAGTGAGAGAATAAATACAGGGATTTACATCACATTTACATTTTTATCAAAATCAAGTTAGGTTCGAACCGAACCTGCGCGCGCCGTTTTCAAGCCGGGGGTTGCCGGGGCGACCGTTGAAAACAACAACAACAACAACAAAAAAAAAAAGCAACATGACACCGACATCTTTAACAGGAAAATCATTAAAACCCAACATGAGGGCCAGATGATGCTGTCTGTGTCTCAGTCAGTGTGTGACTGATAAACACCGCGCCGGATCCATAAATAGACTAATAGCTCTTTCACGGCTCCCGCTACGGTGCACTCAGTCGGGATGGGGGTTTGTGGGTGTTTTGTTTTGTGAAAATGAGAGATAAAAATCCTCTCAATCTCAGAGAGTCACTGATATGTAATATCAGGCGCGATGTGTGCAAGCGCAAAGCGCGGCGCACACACGCACACACCTGTGCACGTCCAGGGGCCATCCATCGCAGGCCACACAACACCCACTAATGCTTAACTACATTTCATGCATACATATATTCATACAGTATTATGGAGAATAACAGTTTTATGGATTTTAAATGGCATTCATTTGTGAACACTGTGGCCAGCTATCACAAGGAAGGGTTATTTTATCCCGCCTTAATGTAGATCCGTCTTCCTGGGCGAGATGCGGAGGGAGGTCCGAGACATTAGGGAAGTTGGATCTGTCTTCGGCCGCTGATTGAACACCGGGGCCAGGGTGAAAGAATAGAAGAGGATCGCATCAATTGGGGACCGGTGCGCAAATGCATAATGGAAGCATCGCATGATCACTAAAACTCCATTAATATCTTCTGAGAGTGGAAACCCCAGATAACAAGAAGTCCTTTTCCGTCCATATTTCTCAGGTCGGGGTTTTTACGAGCCAGGGCTCTGGTTATTACCTGCTCCGCGCCGAGCGAAACAAACTTAGCACCGCCGCACTGAGAACCACAGCAGATCGTCCACAGCCAGGGAGATGACTTTCTACAGTCTGTGCACGCTCCGGTGTGTGTGTGTGTGTGTGTGTGTGTGCGTATGTGTGTGACAGGTTTATAGGAGTCATTTATCCTGCTCAGCGGGCTAGTGTAGTGCGGAATGGTGGCCTGAGTGCCAGGCGTAGCTTATTGTTGTGTAGCCTTTATGGGCTACATTAAGTACAGCTGAGTGAGAGGGAAACATACAGTACAATACCCTGAGCTCACACATGTCATACACACAGAGATTAAGTACCTCCCTCGGCCCGGGGCAGGCCTACATCTACTCAGAACAAGACCCTGGCACACTCCCTACAACTAAAGCACAGGCGAAGCTGCGCCGCTACGCGACAGAGCTGAAACTACTTACAAAGGTTTAAGGAAACGGCCGCAGAGAAGCTGAAGGTGATGATAAATTGAAGCACTCGGGAGGTCTCGTCGTTCTTTATGAAAACAGCACATTGTCTTGAACACTTCTCGCCAAAACAAAAACACCGGTAATTCATTCTGGGGTAAAAAATGAATGGAGGACACGAACACGTTTCTTTCAACATCAGTCGTCAAGTTGCAGTAATACAAATGAGAGGAATAATCATCGGAGTGCTTTTTGTTGGTTTTGGTATTTCAAAAATAAGTGAAAGGCATAAAACAGTACGGTGGAAAAGTCTAAAGGCGTTCCCGATTTTCTTTATACTTTACTTCCAAGGAGCCTGAGTTTCTTGAAACTGTCAAGACGGTCTTGATCAATAGTTCTCTTGGCATACACAAGATCCTTAAAGGTTTTATTTGGACTTTGACTGCTTTTTCACTTATTTCCAATTCATTAGTAGAGGATTCTCGATCGCTGGATAAGCCACCTAACCCAAACCCTAAGAGTCATTCAAAGCATGAAAAGGAACCAAAGCTCAAGCGCTGAACCAGTGTTGTACAGACACATTACGGACAATAACATTTAGTTTATTTTACTTTCCCTTAACAATGTGTTCTGTGGCCCATCTACCAATGTTCAATTAATGCACGGGTGTTCTTTTTTTAAAGTTATGGTTTTCAAAAAAAAAACTATCATATCAGTTCTGCTGGTTCAAGTCATTTTAATGAGATGTAGAAAGAAAAAACCTGAGTGACCAGTTTTCTCTGACTATTTAAAGTCTAGTTGCTGCGCACTGCTGGTCGGCCGGCTCAGCTGTTTTGGAAATATTTACAGTCCTGATAAACAGAGACAGTCAGGGTGTGGAAACTCAAGAAGCCCCGTCTATCACTGCTAATAAGGAAACAATAAAACTACAGTTGCAAAACCAGTTGGCGCATTTAAGCAGGCTTGAATAGCAAGCTTGACGCATTAGCCAGCTAACACCATCTTAGAAATTTCAACTGCTGGCTACAACTTCAATGCATCATAAAGAGGAGGATAGTAAAAAAGCTTTAATGCACTTTAAAAACTCCATTGAATTTAGCTAGTGTTTATATTTTGCTAGATATTGTGTATGAAATTTCAATTGATAAAAAAAATAGATAATCATGATAATACCCAATATATCCTAAAGGTTTAGAAGCAGTAAAAGCAATTACTGTTGTTTTGTTTTGAATAAAAGCAATTAGATTCTGCTGTATATTTTGTTGATCCGTTTTTAAGTAAATACCATCATACCGTGGAATTTGTAATCAAGTTTATTTGTGCTCAAAAATCCCATATGGGCCTTCTGACTATTTATTACTCGCAGTTTGTCACAGAGACATAACTTTTTACAATCTCTCTCGCTGAATTCATGGGAAGAAACAAGGATACATTTTAAGAGACATAAAATAATGTTTTAGTGCCAGCATGGGGATTTCCAAAGAGCTCTTAGCTGAAACTGATGAGAGAGAGAGAGGCTTCATCTCTCAGGTCTTTGCCTATTTTTTTTTAATTGTTTCATTTATTTTACCTCCTCTTTAAAACCATAACTTTCACATCTTATAAGAATATTATTGCACACCTAAAAACAGTTCATCCTTCACCTGTGGCAGTTTTTATTTTGTCATTTTAAGAACACAATGCACAATATCTTTTCAGGGTTAGATAGAGGGACTAGAGAGAAGATAATTGAAAAAGTAGCCTTAGTCTAAAGAAAAACATTAAAGACCTTCCAAAACTATTGTTTCAGATGATGTTATAATATTATTTTATAAAGAGAGAGCAGTGGTACAAAACACTTGAACATCAATACAAAAAAAAACCCCGCATACCCACTTGTTCCCAGACGCACAGGCCTAAACAAACAGGTCCAACAGTCAGGTGATTTGAAAAGCGGCTTTATTTCCTCACTACCCACCTATAACACACCCCCAGTCGTGTTTTTTTTTTTTTTTTTGAAAGCTCCACGAGCGTCGACTCTTCAACTTGAGTTTCACTATGTAAAAATAGAGGCCATTATAATGCCTAATGCCTACCTGCCAGCTCTCTGTGCTCCCTCCTGTACACCAAGGCTTTTACATGATGAGGTGGCTGACATGTTGCGCACATATCATCCATTACCATATATACGCCGGGATGAGACTCAGCCTGCGCAACTTATACTAATGCATGTTTGGTGTGCCCTGTGGGGGCGAGAGACACATAAAGGTATAACGAGTTTGAATAAAAAAGATGTGCAAACTCCAACCCCCCAACCCCTCCCCCCATACAAATATAATGGCTGCTTTGTGATACGCCGCTTGTATTAACAGTAGGATGCTTTAAAAGTAAATAAAAAACATTAAAGTTTAACGTTTGGGCGAGGATAACTCTGCTTCTCAGAGGTGTAGTCTGCACTCCTGTGTGAGTGTGTGTGTGTGAGAGAGAGAGACTAGAAAGGGGGGGGGGGCAATCCTCTGTGCTGGGGTGGCAGTTCCTCTCTAATTGCCCCTCTAGGTGCCTGTGTGCTGGAGAGCTGAACTTGGGGTAAACACAGATCTAGAGATGATTAATAGCTGGAGGTCAGGGCAGAGCAAAAACAGGCTGAGAGGCTGAGACCTCACTTCAGCCTATCTTGGACGTCCAAATCTACACACAAACACACAATGCAGTCTAGATGAAGTCCCCCCCCCACCCCACCCCCCCCCCAATACTAGGGCCGGACATGAAGCTGCTCTCAGTTAAAGTCCAAAGAGATCTAGTCCAACGGGATTCCTCCCTACTGAGACAAATGAAGCGGCGGTGCGGCGGGTCACGCGGGGGGGTGAGAGTGAACGTTGACGGGTCAAGGTGAAAGGTGAGGGTCACATAGGAAGTCCTTAACAAGCCGTGATCAATACACGAGCAGAGAAGCAACGAGGAGAAGCCGTTTCTGCTTCATTCCCATACAGCTGTAGGTGGTCTTCATCCAAAAAGATTTTTTGAAAAGCAGCAGAGGAAAGGGGAAAAAAAAAAAAAAAAAAAGTCGCCTCCCCGCGTCTGTTACCCGACCACTTTGTCTTCCCCCAGAGGACGCTCTGAGTTTCTATCTGTCGCACCAATCTGCCGCCACACAAACGCGCCAGGAGCACCTCCACAGCTGAACGGAGTCAGGTTGGGCGGCCCTTCATTTTTCATGCAAACGGTAATTTAGTGAGACTGCCTATTGATTGAGCGCCGCTTGTCTCCCAAACAATGCCACTTCAATCAGCGGCCTATGGGGGGGTGGGTGGGGGGGTGGAGATGGAGGGGCAGGGAGGAGCGGTGGTGGTGAGGGTGGGGGGGTGGCTGCCGATAGCTGCAGTGACTGATTTAAGAGATGGATAAAAAGCAGATACGTCCCCCCGCCCCTGTACTGATTAATGACAGTGGCCAGAGCAGCCCTGGACTATGCATCATGATTTAACCACCAGCCCCTCATCTGGAGATTAGCGTGCGCGTCCGCACACACTGCGCACGCATCTGCATACACGGGGTTTACTGTACCACACAGGGAGACAAGGCGGAGAAGGTGTGGGAGAGCGGGGGAAAAAATGGAAAGTGATGCGGTGTGAAAGACAAGAGAAAGGATGAAATAAAATGGGGGAAAGCCTAATAACTGTCCTCATTAAGGTTTCTGAATGCCTTCATCAAGTTACAATTCTGGGGGGAAAAAAGCTGGTATGTTGCGTTGGCTGACCAGATCACAAGGTCATTCATCGGCGCGGTTTGCCCTGACATTCAGATAAGTTCTTGAATTGGGCTGCATGTTGGGGTGGCTCTGTTGTTTTTACTCTGCAGATCTTTTAGAAGGAACTTCAATTCCTCCTTTTTTTGGCTCTGAAACTAAGGTCCTTCAGTGTTTGCAGCAAGATGTTGCAGATCTTCTATAAGTCTGTGGCGGAGAGTGTGACCTCCTCTGCTAGCATCTGTTCGGGTAGCAGCATCAGACCAACTGACTTAAAGAGGCTCAACAAGCTGATGAAGAAGGCCGGCTCTGTTCTGGGGACTTCTCTAGAACCTCTGGAGATTATTTTACAAAGAAGGATTTTTCATAAAATGAAGAATACTATGGACAACCCTAAGAATCCTCTTCATCAGCCTGGCGTTCAACAACAAAGCGTCTCTTCAGTCAGAGGCTTCCCCAGAGCCGCTGTAAGACGGACCGCTACAGGAGATCCTTCCTGCCTGCAATCATCAGCGTTTTAAAAAACTCATTAAAGAAAGCCCTATAACATGAGTTTCAACAGTATTATTTTTAAATTGAATTAAATTTGAATTGAATTCAGCATCCAGTTGGCCACATTACATTATTTTTCTTTCTGCTTCTCTGCGCTAACATTGTTTTGTTTCCCAGTTTATATCCGATACACAACACATCAGACAAGTTCAAAAAGACCAAAGTTTTAAATCTAAATTTTAAAAAAACTCTGAAAGTAGACAATATTATATTTCATTTTTCATCTTGGCCCACAGGTATTTTTTTTAAAAATTGAAGGGTTTTGTGATCACATAAGCATATTTCAATTGATTTACATCAGAGTGCAATCAAAATTAGTTATTATGTTCACATACATGTAGTTTTAAATTGAGATCCACACAGAGTAAGAGTGCAGAAGAAGCAAAACACAAATAAAAAAAAAGGTGTAATCAGTCAAAAATAGAAACAGCAGGTCAGAATTCAAAGAAAACCTGAAATAGGCATCGGCCTAAATGGTAATATTCTGGCAGCCAAATGAGACACAAGTACATTCTGTTTGTTGATGTTTTTACAGAATGAAAAAATGTGAGATTTTTAGGTCTGAAAGTATTTAATGATCAGGGGAAAACATGTTCACAAGCAGAGTCTAGACATGAAAAGCAGGACGATTTTAATCGTGTCTAATGAGGTATGAATTCTTATACAGTAGGAAAATTGTGAAAACATCTGACAGAAAATCTTCAATTACAAAAGTAAGGCTTTACATTTCTAATCTCTGCTTTTCTATAAATAAACACAACTATTTTATTGAAAAGAATTTCAGAGACATACGCAGCCTCTAAGTATCGCAGGAGTTTTACTAATATTGTATTAATATACTAATAATATGCCATGTTCCAGCTATTGGCATGCAGGATTTGCAAGAAAGGCACTTTCTATTTTCTATTCAACTTTCATATGAATAGTAAGGAGGAAAAAAATGCACTATATTAAAAAAATTCAAATAGTTATAATAAAATATGACTGAAGAAACTAAAGATGCACCAATCAATCACTCCGAGATTAGAATTGGCATGCCCACAGTGAAAAATCTTTTTTTTCCCTAATATAAATGACACTGGGAAGTCCCACCCTTGTTTGCCTTGAAACCCACCTACTTTGATGCCATTTGTTTAGAGTTTAGTAAGAATAAAATAAAAGTTACCGAAATAGAGTATGAGGCATAAATCAGTTTAATTTTACAATTTCTTAATTTACCTTTCAAGTAAGAAAAAATAGGATTAAGTCAAAATCGGAATCGGCAGGTCAGACCATAAAAAAAAAAAAACTGAAATCGGTATCAGCCAGGAAATGCAAGATCGGTGCAACGGCTTCTGATTTAAATAGATTTAGCTTCCATAAAAGAGGAGAGATGTGTGATTTAGGGCCAAAAAAAATCTTTCACTGCATGTATAAGCTAATTCAGATCACAATTCTGAAAGAAAATCTAAACAGCTGGGGGAAAAAAAAGGTTTTATACAAATACTAAATCCAAAATGAATCCATTTAATCTTTTGTCTGAAAAAAAGTTGTAAAAAATTGGCATCTAAGCTACAGCCAGACCAATCCCAGTTCCTACTGTCTCTAAAGTAGCCGTCCGCTCAACCCAAGTCCCATACAAAGTTGTGCGAAGCAAAAACATGGACTGTGCTTCATTAGTTGTGTTGGAGGCTGAGGACGAGGAGGCGGATGGTTGGGGCCCCTCCCCATGCCTGCTAAAATATTCATCAGACTCCCTGAGAGCATATCTGCTAATAGTTACACATGGAGCAGGAGAGAGAAGTGAGAAGGAGGAGGTGGAGAGGGGTGGGTGCAAGGCAAGGAGGAGAAATTGGGGAGATGAGTGATGCTCCCTGTGTGCATGTCAGCTAATAGTCAAACATGAAGCACTAGCAGAGAAGGAAAAGCAGGCAGAGTAAGAGGGGTTTTGTTTGGATAGTGTGTGGCTAAAATCACAGGGGATGCACCGAGTAAAAAAAAGCAAAAGGTGAGAAAGAAAGAGAAGCAGAGGGGAAGAGGGGGGGGAGGAAGAGAGTAAAAGAGCAGAGAAGTTAAAGATTGAGAGGGAGTAATCGCTCGTTTTCTTCCTCCCTTGCCATCACCTAGCCCTCGGAGCCGCGTTCCAGATTGATTAAAAGCCCCTCTTGTAATTGTCAGATCTTGTAGGAACCGTTTCCGCGTTTGGGAGGGGGGTCGGGTGTGGAGAAAAGGGGGGGGGGGGGGGGGTCATCTTTGTGAGCATGTTAGAAAAAAAACCCAATTTCAATCACGTCAAGCAGTGTAACAGTCACTTCAATACCCAGCAGTCACTATGCCACATCAATCAGAGCTCTCACTCAAGCAAAGAAAATATCTATATTTATAAATTGTTGACAGAGATTTTTTTTTTTTTTTTTTTTTTTGTCTTTCAGAAAGAACAGCAATGGTAGTCGAGTCGGATCTGCAACTGAAGGAAGGACAATTCACGTGCGTAAACACACACCCCTTACACACTGACTCTCTCTCTCACACACACACACACACACACACACAGACAGTCATTTCTCCAGTCATTAAAATGAGAAACAGCCGATGGTGTAGGAGCTGTTGAAATACCATTAAGAAATGGAGATAAATGCAGTGGATCCCGGCCTTCTATGGCAGCCTCACCACCGTAAATCAGACAGTGACGAATATTACACAGACCAGGCTGCATGCATATGAGCACACAAATCCACATTCAGACAAAACACATGGGCTTTCACGCACACGCAAACACACATCTGCACACAAACTGTGCAAACAATTTCTGCAGCACCTTAAAAAAAAAAAAAAAAAAAAAACCTCAGTCAGTAGATTAATGAGTAATTACCCTAATTAAATGTTTCCTGATGATCTGTTTTGATATATGGATGATTATTGTGTTTGGCGATGATTAAATGATAGCATAATGTAGTGGTTAAATTACATAATTAAAGACTGAATTAACTTGAATATAATCAATTTGGTGGTAACTGTGAGCTACAGTAATAGAATTTTTTTGGGGATATTCAATCAAAGGTGGTGATTTATGTTCTTTTCTTTTGCTTTATGATCACAAAGGTAAAGTAAAATCGCTCCTGTGCAAGCAAAGATCTTATGCTGCGCCTACTTTCACGACCATGTACAGCCGGGGTGTCAAACTCATTTCTATATGGGGCCACTTTGGCGTCATGAAGTCATTAAAAGGGCCGGTTGCATGTGTAGAGATGATACTTTTCATTTCATAATTTCATTCCAGTTCACATAGAAGTATAAAAAATGCACAGTAACATAAAAGTAGCACCCGTTATCTGCAAAAAAAGGTGATATTGGGGTGACACTTTACACTTTAAAAGGATATATGCCTCTACTTTATGACATGATGCCTTTTTTTTTGGCTCTTGAGGGCTGGATTATTTACCTTGACGGGCCGGATTCGGCCCGCGGGCCTTGAGTTTGACACCTGTGATGTACAGGATAGTTAAGATCTAACAATGACAAAAAGGTCAATATCAATGTTGCAAACTAAAAAAAGGACAGTCCTGTGAGACAGGTTAGGTGAGATATTCTTAAAAGACCTGTCTTTGATTTTCAGAGAGGTAAGTGTGCAGTAAACACATCTGGTCGCATTACAACCACAAACTTCCATATATTTCAATGGGATTTTATGTGATAGACATTTTTTTTACAACTGTTATGTATATTCATCCCTCTTTAACCTGTTACTAAATAAAATCCGGTTCACCAAATTCCCTTAAGAAGTCCCCTAGTTAGTAAACAGTCTACATGTGTATCATTTAATCACAATATCAATCCAGCTTTTCTGTGAATACCCCAGAGGTTTGTCAGACAATAAACAGTATCAAAGGCCAAGGAACACAGCAGACAGGTCAGGCATGAAGTTGTAGAGATGTTGAAAGAACTGTGAGGTCATAAAACAGCCTCAAATTCTTTTTTAACGTCTAATGGAGATCTTTAGACTTTAGACAGCTTTATTTGTCATTTTGTATGCACAAAGTGCATACAGAACGAAATTTCGTTTGCATACAGCTTGAAAACTCACAGTAAATTGCACTAATTTTGCACTAATCTGTTCAATATATCTAAATGTTTGGCAGAACTGTAAACCTACCAATACACGGGGCTGTCTACCTTACCCGATGGGCTGGGCAAGGAGAAAATGTATGAGAGAAGAAGTCGAGACGTCCATGATAACTCAGGAGGAGCTGCAGAGATTCACAGCTCAGGTAGGAGAATGCGTTGAGTTAGAGTTTATGGGAAGATGGACAGAGCTTTAATACAAGACAATGTTATTTTGAAGACAACCTAAGCTGCAGAGGGGTTGAGACTTTTCAGCAGGACAGTCACCCTACACACAATATATAATGTATCACAGCATATTTACATGTAAGAATGGCCTAGTCAAAGTCTAAATCCGAGGGATGTAAAAAGCTGGAAGGGATACACCACATAAAACTTAAAGCTACAATTGCAGCAAAAGACGATTCTACAAACTACTGACTCCGTGAGCTAAAAATCCACATCACACTTTCAGACTTTAATTTGCAAAAGATTTTGTAAATGGTGCACCCACTTTACAGTTAGGCCAAACTTTATGTTGGCTTATCACGTAAAAACACCCGCAGAGGTTCTGCTTATAACACGACACCATGTGGAAAAGTTCAAGGGGTATGAACACTTTTGCTAGGCACTGTATCTGCTCTTATGATTTTCCGATTGTGTTAGTTAGCCTAATGTAAACCGATAAAAGAGGCTAACCTTATAAGGAGGGTCGATGCCTATTTAAAAGCTCATTGATTAACAGTTGCGATTATTGATCGGGCCATATGACCCAGACGGCACTGATGGATCTGACAGGTTGAAGTCACAGACAGACAGACAAGCGGCAGAAGATGGAGGGCATCCAGCCTGTGAGTCGGATAAACCTGAAGACGGAAACGCGCGGCCACTGAAGACGGACCTGCTCTCACTCACGCGTGTTTCCAATTTGAAGAGATTATTTCAAGTATCGGTTATAATCTGTACAGCACTTGAACCTCTTCAGTAATTTGGCCCTAACCGCTATCTGCGGCTCGCTCCGCTGCCGCCTGATTCACTTCTCCCCGCAGTTCAGAGCAGAGCATCTGCATGTGAAGGAGATAGTAAGCAGTAATATTCAATTATTGTATGCACGGCGTCCACGTACCGCCCCTAAATTGATTTCTTTCAGAACGAGAGGCATCGCTCAGGAATGACACACAGCCATGTTCCCAACCCCCCCCCCCCCCACACCCCCCCATCTACTGCATCCCACACAAATTACTCCTCCATCTGCTCTCCCTCACCATTCCGCACATTTTACCCACTTCTCTTCTCCTCCTTTTTTTTTTTTCTTTCTTTTTGCTCCGATCTCATCCTCCCTTCATCTTCTCCTCTCCCTGTTAGACCAAAGCAGCTATTTGTGGTGGGGAGCCCAAACTGCCTGCTCCAATCTTTAATCTCTTTGCATTGTAATGGAGACATGCTTGTTTTGTTTTACTGCTTGACTGAAGCTGTGAGGTCAACTTTCACCGCAGCGGGACTCTGCCTCGGAGAGAGAGTTTGCCAGAATTGTCCTCCCGTCAAAGAATTCATATCAATAATGCAATTTTACATATTAACTGAGCTGTGTGCAAGAGGCCTAATTGGGGAGAGAAAAAAAAACAGCAGAGCAGAGAGAGAAAGAGAACAGAGCCAGTGGGAAAAATAAAAGGCATTCATTCTGAATTAAATTCTAATCTTAAATTATTCTCAAAATAAAGGGAGGATAAATCTGTGTAATTTGGCTCAGCTTGTACAGGAGTTGGGTCTCTCTTTCGACCGGAGACAGTCGTGCAGGTTTTTTCTCCCGCTACATTATGCCATCATAAAGACCTTTACAATTGTTCCTTTAATAAAGCCACACAGAGAGGCAGCGACTCTAATCAATACTTCATATAGCGGGGATTATTGTTTGCTCAGAGTCAACGTAGATGCACAACATCTAGACTCAGTATTCACGTAAAGTTACAATTGATTTGTTCATAAAAAGCAGGGAGACTTTAGATGTGAGTGTCAGAGTGGTTGTTTTTGTTTTTTTTTATTTACACTCTTTTTATAATTTTTATAATGAATAGCAGGGTTGCAGTTTTAACACTGAAACAGAAGCACATACATAAATACATATACGTATTCACAGACACATCCCAACACAAACACACCGAGACACACGTACATAGCCCCCCTGTCTCTCCTTTTCTAATTAAAGGGACCTCTATGCCCTGGGTGTGTGCGCGATATTGACACTTAGCTCCGTACAATAAACTTTATTGGCAAGCCCTGCTTGATTACAGCACTAAACTAGAATAACAAGGAATATGGGAGGAGGGGACGTGGATTATATACTAAACAGACATTAGCGAGCACTATTCAAATATCAGGTGCGTTTTAATAGGAAGCCTCGAAAAAGGGGCCTCCTTTTTCGTAGCATCCGCCAGCAAGGCAAAGCTTAAACATGGTCTGCAAAGATAAAAAAAAAAGAGAGACTCAAGTGAAATAAAATAAAATAAAGGAGGTAAAACATAAAGACAAAAGGAGAGAGATATACCCTGAAGGATGCAGGGAAGGAAAAGAGGGATAGATTTCCCGTCATTAATGATCTATGGAAAATACTCTGTCTATTTTCAGATATACTGTTAATGGCTGCTTGCTGCCATTAAAATCGTTGCTGTCCTGAACACAGCCATTCACGTATTGGCTGCTGTTTCATCTAATATTCATCTACTGGAGGTCAGTGGCGGCGGCGGAATGCTTAATTTGTGTACACAAATTAACGGCAGAAGCCAAAAGTTTCAGAGGAGCGCCCAGTCGAGATTGAAATGCTAAATGATTCCTCACCGAAGGTTAAAGAAAAGAAAAAAAAAATCATATGAAGAAGCTTGTTCTAGAAACATAACAGCATCTATAAACCGCTTTATAAAAGTGAACGTTTATCTTAAAACTTCAGCAGATCAGGGGAAAGAAAAAGCTTTTGAAAAGGCCTTCCAATTCATTTTCTTAGCAGTAAAACGCTGCAAGGCTTTAAAACGCTCTACTCATCCTGGACATCAAATTACAACTCAAGCATTATTAGTTTCAACCAGAAGATGAAGACAAATGTGCTCTCTTGTCTTCAAACTTTAATTTTTTTTTTTTTTTTCCAAAATCACTGGAGACTTTTGAATAATTTCTTGAAACAACCTGCAAACATTCATTGAAAAAAAAAAGGGGGGGGACATATTTTAATTAATGCACATTATATTCATGTCTGCGAGACAAAGCAGACCGCTGACTTCACCTGAGCTACAGCGGCTTGTCCCGAAGCTTTCTTGCTCAGGTTTCTCTGCTCAGACAGTTGAACTACAATGACCCCTACTGGGCAAAAGCGGTACCGAGTCAATGAGCAGCTCACACAAAAGAGGCTGCACCTCTTTGTGAACTTTTGGCTTTGCCCCAGCTCCTGATTGGGGGAGGCAAAACACACACACAAACACTGGGAGGATGAACAAAAAGGTCACTCGTCGCTCTGTTTAAAGTGCTCACATCAAATCTCGCTGTCATGGTTTTTTTTAGCTGCTTTGAGCTTCTTCATCTTCTGTCATTCATCAACGCTCAACCACCGTCTCCCTACATCCCCCCCTCTTTTTTTCCCCCCCTTCCCTCTCTCGAGGCCTTGGCACCCTCGGCAGGGTCTCTCCCGCTGGGTATGTTGGCAAAGGAGCATCTCTGATTCACCCACAGCGTGCCCTCTGGCTTTAACAGGCTGGCACAAGGACACGGAGCCAAGCTGACAGAGAAAGCGTAGCGAGAGTGGAGCTTTAAAAACCGACAGAACCGTATATTACACTCTGAAAGTTTTCACAGATTAGGCGGGTGTTAAAGTTATAACAGTTTTTAGGCCTCTGGTTTCTGTGAGCAAGGCAGAAAGGGATGATTAGGAACTGCTCTGGCATGTGCGCCGCTGGGTAAGAAGCAGAGAAAGGTAAGCTGCGTCACCTTGAACAGCCACTGACCCCGCACACCTTTATGGCGTCTCCAATTAGAGGTGCAGTAGGGAGGACAAGAGAGTTACAAAAAAAAAAAAAGGAGAGACGGGGAGAAAGAACGCAAGAGGGAGAGAGATGTATTTCAAAAATGTAGTTCAATAAAGAGCACTGACCCAGATGGCATTCAGTAATTCTTCCCTGTGCCAGAGGAGGTTCAATAATCAGAAACTTCATCAAGCTCGCCCCCTGCTCTCCTCCTCTCCCCGCCTGCGTCCGCAGCGCCTCCTAAAGCCCCGCCTTCTGCTGAGACCTCTTAGACTTAAAGAGAGCGTAATAAGTGCCCAATGTTTCCGGCGCATCCAGAACACGCATCAAAGAGGATCCTGCTAACCCCGCTCCGCCACTTGGTTTTAATTAAAGAAGTTTCAGTCATCTCTTTGATCTGTTTCCATCCTACTGACGGAAGGAGAAACTCTCCATTTCCACTTCGCGAACGTCGTTTGATAAATGAGATCTTCCAGGCGCCGATCGCAACGTTTGAAAGAAAGTTATGGAAAACAGAAGAACGTGTCAAACTCTCCACTGCAGTGAACTGAAAAGAACTCACCTCTTGGAATTCGATCAGGTTATAACAACAAACCTCAATTACATCGACTAGCCAATTCCTACACATGATTGTGCTGTGATTGTACCTCTGGCAGTATTGTCAGGGTTATTGTCCAGCTGGAAGGCGAATGTCTACCCCAGTCGCAACCCTTTTTGTAATTCTTACAGGATCTCCTTCTAGACTTACCCTGTATTTAGCTCCATCCATCACCCCCATCAACAATAACCACCTGCCCAATAAGTCCTGCTAAGAAAAGCGTCCCCACAGCATAATGCTGCCACTACCACGTTCTACTGACCGTTTTAGAGTATGAGCAGAATTAATGTTCCACCTCACACAGCATTATGCGAATTGGACAAAATGTTTGTCTTTTGTGACCAGAAGACCTTCTACCACAGGTTGGCTGTCTGCCCAACATGGCCTGTGGGTAACTGCAATGAGAATTTCCAAAGCTTTATTTCAACAACAGCCTTTCTTCCTACTACTCTACCGTAAAAGCGAGATAGGTTGTGTGCATGAATTCAACATGTTGAGTCCAAGAACAGAGACGTGTCCCATCTTCGAAAACAACATAATGCCATTCTGTTCTAGCAGCTCTGATTCGGGATTTCTTGCTATTCCTTCTCAACTCATATTCTGAACTATTTCTGGTTTGGTGTTGCAAAACTCTTAAGTGGGAGTGCTGCTGTGGGAGAAACCTAGGAAGACTTTCCAAAAGTGCTGCACTGAAGTTCTTGCCAAGTAGGAAATGTCCTGGCCTAAAAAAAAAAAACTTTCTTGTTGTTGCAGTCCAGGCAAAGAGAACAAATTTACCCGTTCTTGCAGTGTTTGAATTTACCTCAATAGTTTCCTGTCAACATCTCTTGATCTCTTGAACTTCTTAGCAACTCTAATGAATGCTATCATCACCCGGTCTGTCGGTTTAAGTGGACTGGTATGTCTTTGTCTTTTTGCAGTTGTGCCATAATCGTTCCATTTTCTGATTATGGACCACGCCGTGCTTAGTGAAACAATTAAAGCTGCAGATATTGTTTTACAAACCAACTCTGCTATAAACTTCTCCGCAGTTTTATTATCACTGATTTGTCTGCCGTGTTGCTTGGCTTTCATAAAGCTCTTTGTTCTCCAATGTTCTCTAATGAACCTCTGAGGTCTTTGTAGAACAGCTGGATTTATTCTCAGAATAAAATACACACAGGTTAAATTTATTTATTAGTTTGGTCACTTCTGAAGAACTGAATCTTTTTGAGGAAACATATTTAAAGGGACTGTATACATATGGACCTTACTTTTCAATTATGCACTACTTTGTGTCGGTCTATGACATGAAATTCCAATAAAACTGTGAAATCGAGGTTGTTACGTGACAAAACGCAGGACATCAATGATCTGGAGCAAAAATATTAAAACTGCACAAACTTCTTTCTGAAAGCACTCTAATTCAAATCCATCTCTATGACAATGTCAGCAGTGCATATCAAATCTGTCACTGCTGTTTTGAGATGGATGTGGGAGGACAGGAATATGAAAGAAAATAATATAATTAAGGTCTGTCTCGAGCACCAAGTTCCCATCGATCCCTTCACTCTCTTTTCCAATACACTATGGACTTAACATGGACTTATTCTTTCTCGAGCACAACATGGGACCACTCCTCCCTGCTGGGGAGCGACGCTCACCCAATGCTTCAAAAGAACATTTTGTTTATATGTTCAATACCAGAAACATCAATAAAATTATCCGTTCATTAATTTCCTCTTCAATACAAATTTAATGCAGAGTCACGGAGTAGCCAGCTCATATCCAATAAGGACATCTATCCCCGATCACTCAGCCCAGTGCTTCCAGTTGCGCATACACGCACGTCAATAGGACTCTCCCTAAAACACCTATTCCTCACAGACGGACTCAATACTGTGGAGAGACGGGAATTTTAAAAAAGAGAAAATAAGGAGGATGGGAGTGGACTGGGAGGGAGACTTATTATATCTTAAACACAGCTGCCAAGGGGAGCTTTTTCACGTTGAATGGTCAAGACAGAAACAATGAGGGGAAGTTTTCGGCCCTAGTTTACAGTGAAAAATACAAAGCCTTGCTAAATTACCCATTATCCTCAAACCTTTCCACATTTTCTTTCATTTGCAATGTTTTGGGTAGCCTTTTAGGTGATAGACTTGCTTAAAGTAGTTCATAATTGTAAAGTTGAAGTAAAAAATATGTACTTTTAGAATCGGATTACAAATAAACATCTTAAGTTACGGCAAGTACTTGTCTCCAGCCCCCCTGACTCGACACTTTGTAAAGCTAACTTTTGCTGAGAGTCCAGCTCCAGGTCTTTTGGGGAATGTCTCCACAAGCTTTAGACATCTAGAGGCTAAAATGTTTGTATTTTTTTCCCCAAATAGCTCAGCCAGGAAGCAAAAATTTTAGTTGGAGAACCAGTTCTCAACTCTTGCCACAAATTCTTAGTTGGCTGTAGGTCTGGGGTTAACCTTGCCATTTACTTTAGGGCACATTCACATCAGGATAGTCCATGGGACTGAACCGTGATGCTGGGGTTACACAGACACCAAGCAAGATTTAAAAGTTTAAGTCCTGCAGTGTATTTGGGGCACAGCCAACATCTGTCCTGCTGGCAGATCCTTCCACTGGACCCGAACTGTGGATGTCTGCAGCAAGCATTTCTTGAAAAAAAAAAAAAGAAGTGGAGGCAAAAAGAAGATAACGTTAACCCTGAACAAGACAGGCAGTATCTGAAAATCATGTATTTAAGAGAAAACTCTGAAGAAAAACGTGAAAAAGCTGAGGAAATTTTAACTCAGACCACTGTAAACGTTTTTTTTTTTTAAAGTAGGGCTCCTCAGAAACAAAATACAGAATTTATCTACTATTCGAAATTATAGCTCAGATGTGCACAAAAGGTGCTTTCAGGCAGTATAACCAGAACTAAAATGCTCTGAGGTTGCTTTTGTCCCACCTTATCTAAGCTTATCTTAGCTGTGTTAAATCAAAATCAGTTATGGTTGTCAAAGTGTTTGTGAGTAGGTTGAATTTCTTAAAGTTATCACTGTAAAACAATTAAACATGAATATTTTATTGGATTAAATCACTGCTTTGTTATCCCAGTCAAACTCTCCTGCCACTCTTCCTTCTCCCTTAAACGTTTCAGGAACTAAAAAAAAAAGCAGCAAACTTTTCTACAAAACAATAATGAGGAGAAATTACAAGGCAGGTGCAACAGTGCCATACTCTATAACCCAATCTATAGCTTTCTAGTGCATGAGATTAGGAAATGTTTGAAAACAATATTAGTATCGAATATGATACAGGAATGGAACCCAGCTGACACACACCAAGACAGAACTGTGAGCTGCATGCGTGTGTGTGTGTGTTTATCGTGTTAGAGCTGGCGAGATGACACAGGAGCCAGGGTTCACCGGTCAAGTGGAGTCAAACCAGGTAGACGATTGGCTGATCAGGTCTGAGTGTAATGAACAATCAATGGCTGAATGCATTATCTTAATCTAATGGGCCAGGTGGGAGAGGACAACGCTAGACGCATAGAGCGCATGATTGAGCACAACATGCAACAGCGATGCAATCAATAACACATGGAGTGGTCTAAACCCCTTGGGGGGGGGGAGAACGGGAGGGGGAGGGTGTCCCACCTCTGGAGGGACCAGCTTTACAGGCATTTAGGACGTGCGCTGTGAGTTTGTGTGTGGGTGTAAATATGTATGCATGGTTGCTTAGTGGAGAACAGAAAAGGAACCAAGCTGTATTAGTCTGATTGATTAGATTATGAAATGAAATGAGGGAAATCAGCCCCTTTAATTTCTGGCCAGCACCCCTACCACACCTCAGTGAGCAGATAGAGTCGGCTTTGTTCATATAGAGAGAGAGATGCGGCAAAATAGAGGCGGATTTGGAACGCAGTATGAGTTATGTTAAGATTTAGAGGGCAAGGAAGAACAGAGATATCAACAAAACTAAATAAATCAGTCCATTTACACAATCAGAGGAAGGAGAGGTGAAGCCCTCTTCATAATTAGGCTCGTCCCAAGAGGGAACAGACTCACTCCTGTGAGTTATTTGACCTCCCTCTTTGCTGCTGAGTAGTTTTATGTGAACCTGTTTGTAGGTTAAAAGCATAGCTGGGGCTCTTAGGTATAACGGTATGCATTACCGAGGTGATTCACTTCTATAACTCCTTTCAGACGAAAGTGTTTAAATGCAAAGTGTGTGAGGTTAAATAAGTCCACAAGTAAAGACACACAAATCAAACGCTGACATACAACAAAAAAGAGCAAAACAGTTTACAATTTGTGCGATGACTAAAAATGTGGGGAGGAAAAACTGCACAGTTAACAAGGATCAAACTAAGAAGATATTCATGGCATAAAGCAGCAGAAGAGAGATGACAAGTTAGGGACAAGAGCCAGTCAGAGCAGAGGACAGGCATGGGTCAATAGAATATTCTGCTGACACTGCACACTTCAACACAAACACACAAAGATATGCACAAACACACACACACACACATTTTCACATGCTTGTGTACACAAAATACAGATATACATCAGTCAAATCACTCAACCAAAGTCAATAACTTAAGAAGTCACAGTAAGGAAAAATATACAACTATTGCACATAAAAGAAAATGTTGCATGTAAAGTAGGGATGTCCCAATTCTTTCCTAAGTGAGTGTCCCAATCAACCCATTTATTAAAAAAAAAAAAAAAACTATAAAAGATCACCTAACTAAACACAACTCATACTTTTGCTGTCATGCAGATATGGTTACTTTATCCCACTTTAAAAATAAATAAAAACTCACTTTGTTTAAAGGAGCATAGCACAAATTCCAGTAATTTTAGCAGAAATCTGCCCCTTCTGGCAACAAGTTCAAATGACACCAGTGTTCTGCATGTACATCGGAGAAGGGGAAAATCATCTGCCGCTGCGACTGCACGGGTCTTTTCTTTAAAGGCATAACGTCTTCTGAGGTAAGAAAGCTGTAAAAGTGTTTATGGCTTACAAAACTGTGTAATGAGCCACACTGGATTAACTGCAAGAGCATTGGAACAGGGCATTGGCCAAATATTCAACTAGTCATTTCAAAATTAAGGCATTAATATGCTAACATTAGCCTAGCATGATCTCACTTTGGAAGTAGCTCTATATCCCAAGTAAGCTCTTTTCTGAAACAAAGAATAAAGCTGTGTGTGTTTCAGGTAACATTTTCAGGATATTTTAATCCATTTTTGAATCAATTATTAAAAAGTGATTAAAATGGTTGGTGGTTTGCCAATGTGAGACCGGGCTTAGTGTTCTTCATGGTTTTCAATGGTATTCTACATGTAACTCTCTCACTGATGCCATTTCTGCCCAGTCTCTTTCTTATTACTGAATCGTGAACGCTGACCTTAACTGAGGCAAGTGAAACCCGCAGTGCTTTAGATGTGTTCTATTGTTACCTACTGGACAAGTTATCAATGTACTCTTGGTTTAATGCTGGTAGGCCAGCCACTCCTGGGAAGGTCCCCCACTGTTTCAGGCTTTCTCCATTTGCGAACAATGATTCTTAAAGGGATCCACCATTAGTGGTGACAATTGTCTTTATATGAGAAATATATATTTCAGGAGTAAAACAACACAGTATAAATACTGTAAGTTTTTCAGTTATTATAACTTTAATTAAAACATTGTTACACAGACGTCGCCATGTTGTTTACGCTGCAATGCATTCTGGGTAAATGATGTGTACTAGGTCCTAGCGCTAGCTCCGTCTAGTCAAAACGGCAATAAGCAACGTTAAACCTTTTCAGTTTTCAGAGTGCGTTGAAATTGATTACAATGTAGTAATATGATGGTATTATTATTATTATTATTATTATTATTATTATTATTATTATTATTATTATTATTAATAATAATAATAATAATAATAATAATAATAATAATAAAATGATGCATGATACGTACTGCTCGTAGCACTGTGTGATCCCGACAAGTAGTGCTCTGTGTTTAGTATCAGGTCCAATAACACTTACTTAGGATCCGATTGGTTCGGTCCATTAACACCTGTTTAGGTTCTGGTCTTCGGTCTGGTTTTGGGTCTGTGATTTCACATTTGGGACCAGCGACAGTGCCGGTACCTTCGTTATTTAAAAGGGCTTCCGGTGTTACCTGTCACTGATGTTTCTCCTAGCGTCTTTCGCTCGCAAGGCGGCAAGGTTTAGGCGCTTTATGGATAAAAATAGTCGGCACAGTAGCTGGTTTTAGCTTGCGAGGGTAACCTGTTAGCTCCTTTATCAATTTTGTTGGTAAAAATTACTCAAAGTCTTCTGGAGAGAAGTGTTGAGAGCTCAAATGTGGGTCCTTTGGAAGTTGTGTTCTTCCAACTCTTCTTTTTTCCATGAGGGAACCGATAAAGACTCACCTCACTTTTTCTGTTGTGTTTTTTTGTTTTGAAATTACAGCCAACAGCGACACAGCACTGTCGAAATTTACGCCAGTCAAATACAATACAATAAAAAAACAACTTGGGTAATGTTATCCTTCCTGTGTTAACTCTGTAGGTTCCAGCCCAGTAGGACCTAACCGTGTCATAAACCCAACATACATTGCGCAGGTGAAAAAACGGCAACGCCATGTGTAACAAGGAATAAAAAAAATTTAATCATGGCTTTTTACATATCACAAACAGAAATGTTTGAGTTAATAGGAAAATTACAACATATTTAGGCCAACATGTTCAACTAATCTTGGATTCCTTTAAGGCTCCTACACACTCGGGCGTACTGTACGCACGGACTCCGCGCTGACTCTAATGTGGACGTTTTACTCTTCATAGTCAAGCGTACCTATTGCCTACATTTCTTGTGGTAAATTCCTACAATTCCCACACTTTCTGCCAGCAGGATGAAGCGGCAGAACAGATGGTAAAATGTTTGATTAGCTAGCTAAGCACCTAGAGCCGTTTATTTTCCAGCAGGCTCTCACCGGACACCTGTCAGCGCAAACAGAGAGGGAATGTAATGCTGCGCGTCCTAGTGACCGCCTGCTTGGAGCAGCTCAGAGTATCGTGTCACATATAAAACAGTTTGACTTTAAGGCATCTTGCTGCTGAGCTGTTTATAGTGTGACACCGCGTATGTGTACGTGGTCGTCAAAATTAAGCTCTACATGTCCCTGTCCGCACGGACTCCACGCGGATGTCCGTGGTCTTATGTCCACGCAAGCATGTGGGGGTTACTGTGGTTCTAAGGCTCAAGATGCCTTAGAAATGGCTTTGCAACCATTTCCAGACTGACATACTGAAATGAGATAGTTTCTTATGAATTTTTGAATTTCTCTGGATCAGGGCATGATCTGTTGGTTTTTGAAATCTTTAAGCCTACTTCATATTGTTTGACAGGTTGTATTGAAGTAATTTGTTGCTGTTTTTTTTAAATCATGCAATAATCTAACCTGACTCTAGCCAGATGTATTTCGCTCCGCCTAGCTCCACTCACATCCATCTGGGACCTCTCCATAGGAATTGCCTTTTTTGAAGGCTGGGCCTTATCAAAAATCCTTGCATATGATTGGATAAGCCACTTGTCTGTCATATTTATCAACGTGCTATGTCAACCACTCACACCGAAGCTAACCCGTGACGCTGATGAGAGCGACGCAGAACGCAAAACTTTTTTTTCTTAATGTGTTTGCGGCTCTAGTGGCACGCGTTTTATTGACAGTGAGCTGAGAGGAAGAGGGGGAAAGACAGGCGGCAAAGCGCCGCGGGTCGGAGTCGATCCCGGGCCGACCGCGTCGAGGACTAAAGGCCTCCTAATATGGTTCACGCTAACCGCTCCGCCATGGGCGCGCCCCGGAAAACAAAACTTGCCAAATCCGGTCGGGAGAAGGGCGAAAACATCGTTTCCACCAACAAAAGCCTTCAGAGCCGTTCTCTGATGTTCTTTTAATGAAACAATATTAGGTAGATTGGACAACACGGAAGAAACAGCAGCATCAATGTTAACGCTTGCTTCCTCGATGCGAGCCGCCATTGATTTTTTTCATGGTCGCTTCTCCACTACGTCACATCTATGAAACTCCAGCCCTGCGTCCTGATTGGCTGGACAATAAAATTGGTTGGAGAAATCACTTTCTATGGAAGAGGTCCCAGATGGATGTGAGTGGAGCTAGGCGGAGCGATATCAATCTGGCTGGGGTCAGGTTAGCAATAATCAGGCCTCGGTTGGTGTAAGAAACTGCACTTGTTGCAAAAATGCTGGTTAATCACAGTTAATTTATTATTTAAAAAGAGGGACAGTTACTTATTTGAATTATATCACAAATACTTACATTTAATCAGATTGCTTTAGACAGATTTTCTTCCTTAAATTAAGTTCTAATTTTAAAACTGCACTTTGTATTTACTCAGGTTATCTTTATTGTTTGTTATAAATTATTTGATTAAGTGAAAAGGAAAAAAAGAAAATGACAGGAAATCTATAATGCTTTTTCACAGCACTGTATACAGTACAACCTTTCTCGAAAATATCAATACAATTTAGTTTTAAAATGAGAACAGGCAAAAACATGAGACAGAAAAGAAGCTTTAACACATTTAAAAGTTAGGCATAGCATTACAACACAGAGGCAGTCCTGGTAAGATTTGTTTCCATGAAAACCAAAAAAAATGTGCTATGATGTGTTTGGCTGCCTAATTCGAGATACACTCACGTTGTGTTGCAAATTTGTCCCTCTGATTCCCTCTGAGACTTTGCAGAAAAGAAGGGAGAGCAGAAATAATGAGAGATTTTGGGGGTTTATCAGCAACCAATCAGGAAGTGGAGGGTGTCATTTTTCTATAGCCATTAGACTGTGCAAACAACATTAACTTCATAATGACTAGTTAATGGAAAACCCTTGTCTGTTGCCCTTTTAATTAGCTGATCAAGAGGAATTAAATTAGAAAATGTAATGATAAATGATTAATCAATTGTTCTAAGATAAATCAAGTAGAGTTCAAGTATAGATTCCTGGATGGTGAAACAAATAAAGACATCCACTTGGTCTATGAGTAAATGACGCCCTATTTTTATAACTCCTGCAGATTTAATTATCTACACAACAAATTAATCAAACTTACTTGAATCAAATCGGGGGAAAACAATTAATAGCAGCAGATACGCAAGGTGCATGAAGTACCCTGAATGTACACAGTAGTGACAGTTGCATTCTTCATGGAAATCGTGCTGTTTGCTGGTGGAATGCATGTGTGTGTGTGTGTGTGTGTGTGTGTGTGTGTGTGTGTGTGTGTGTGTGTGTGTGTGTGTGTGTGTGTGTGTGTGTGTAAAGGCCTCTGGTCAAAGAGAGGCTTGTGATAGGGGCCTCTCCATCTTTGAAATAAATTAGCGTGTTGCGCCTTATTGAGTGAGGCTCACTGTTTAAGTGAAACTGATGAGAGATGTGTGTGCAACAGCGACTGGGCTATAAGTATGTGGCTGAGGTCACAGGTTAATCCTTATTGATTCGCTCCGCCGTCTCCGCGCGGCCGCGCAGGAACGACAGGAGAGGAGCGGCCCGCTTCTCCCGGCTATCTGGCTCGAACAAACGCAGGATAAAAATCACTGTCGCTTTCATGCGCACGCATACATCCTATGTAAGTGGATGCTAAAGGGGGGTACGGACAAGAAAATTGAGCATCATCTGATCTCTAAATAGGTGGTTAAACAGCCTCCCCCCTTAGACAGAATGCAGATCGTGACCTTCTCGGCGTCACTGAGAGATATGATCATGTTCATGCCATCAAGCGCAGTTATTCTCGTTATGAAAAATCTATAGTGGGGTAGGGTTGTTCTATTTCTAGAAAACTGATTTAACTTTAAAAAAAAAAAAAAAAAACATGGCTAGATGGACATATATCATTTAAACGCTACCTACAAATCTAAAAAATCACAGCAATCACTGACAGACCACCAGGAGAAACCCAAATAATACCTAAGCCAAGCTGTATTTATTAACAATCTCATCTCACAGGAGGACAGGTGAAATAATACATTAATATGAACAACTATTAATAATAAGGCCCCCCCCCCCTCCTCCTCCTGCTGCTCTCCCCCAACTCCTCTCACCCCATCACTCCTCTCCACCCCCCCCAACCCCCTGTCTCTCTGTCTCTAATCCTATCATGCGGGCAATAAGTGTATGCACCATGAGCACATTTAATTTCTGCGGTTGGTTTTCAGCGAGCCCAGAGGTGAGCCTTAATAAGGATCAATGGCACTTTATCTGGGACAGCACCCACTTCACAGCATGCAAATTACATGGCAACCCTTAAAAAAAGAAATGGATTTAATTAAAAAATGTAGAACCACGGGCTCTGGAAATTCAATTAAAGGATTTATGCAAAGGTTGGCTAGCTTTTTGTGTTGCAGTTCCTGCTTATATAATGAGCTTTTCATATTAAAAATCAATAGGTAATCTGGGCTAGGGGATCGGCTGCTTATGTACATTTTTGAAATCAATTTGAAAAATAGTCCATCAGCTCTGTGTCACAACAAAGAAGGGAGGGGGGGGGGTGTTGTGTGCGTGTGATAGTGAGTGAGTGTGTCTGTGTGTCAAACTGTGAGGGTCAGTGGTAAGAAAGCAGAGCTGCTAGAGGAGTGACATTGAGGTGATAGGTTGCTTATTTCTCCCCTCGGACGGTGCAGAAGCTCTAAAGAAAGAGTACAGGGTAAGTGGGAATGGATGTTCCTCTGGTCAGGTCAGTTTCTGGTTCTTTGGTCTGTTCTGATCCCCTCCATTAGAGGAGGCGGCGCTTTGGCAGTGAGGGTCTAGCTGGTTCCGACCTGTGGCTCTAGGGTAATTTAGGTGAACCCCAACCCAGACACACTCCAGACTCAGACATCGTCTGTTGGGGAGACTTCCTAATGGTCTCCCCGAGGCGTTCAGAGAAAGAGGCTTTACCCTCTACAAGCAGGGTCGGGCAGAACAGGACTTAGTTCAGTAAATACAGAATTTGGGGGGGAAAAAAAGGCTTTTTTCTTCCAATGCTCCTTCTGCCTGAAACAAATCACAACAGGACCAGAAGCTGTGTAGGTCAATTGAACCGAAGGGGTTTAAACATGTTTTTAGGATAACGAAGAAGGCATTCTTTGGATGTGTGTTCCTGTTCTTAATATTTAATTGGTACTGTCTTTTATTTTCAGTTGATTGTATGAATTGTGTTGACTATTGTAAGTTTTGGCATTTTGTTTTGTGTGCATATCTAAAAACAGGTTGATGTTGAAAATAAAACCTTACATCGCAATAAAATGTACCTGTGTAAATGAAATCAAACTTTTAAACTGTTAAAGAAGCTGGCTGCTCACAGGGTGTTTTACCCAAGCATAGACATGGAAAATTGAGTGAAAGGAAAAAGTGTGATATTAAAAGATAAACAAGCAACAGCGGTGATCACATTCTTGATGGGTAATGTGTAGATAGGCCAATTGAAGACTTGCTTCTTTTTTTTGGGCACATACTTTCCAAATAGACGTACAAACCTATCCATTGCATGAGCTTCACCAGCCACATTCCTCGTATTAAGCCATTTCCGAACCACAGAAGATATAGAGCATCATACCCATGCTACAGAGAAAAGGGGCTGAGATTGTTCTCAGAGGTCCAAAGTCCTCTTTTCAGAGGAAAGTAAATTTAAAACATTTAAAAATCAGGGTGCCAGGTCTGAAGGAAGAGTGAAGAGGCACAGAATTCAAAAATGCGGGGATTATTATCAAGCAGAAGATGAGAAACCCAAGCAGTGCGGATGACCTGAAGGTTGCATTTAGGGAAACGTCCCATTATACACCAGCAGAGCCGCAGGATGACCGCTCCATGCCATGGTGCACTGATGCAGTAATTCATGCTAAAGGAGCCCAGACCATGTATCGCACGCCTATAATGTAATGTACATGGACATATTGATCAGTAAGCTGTCATTTCTGTATTAAAATTTTTTTCTGTTGGTCTTATGTAATATTTAACATTTCTAAGAACATGTAATTTAGGTTTTCATAAGTCGTAAGCCATAATCATCATAAACTTAACGCTTGAAATATATCCCTCGCTATCTAATGAACGTGAGTTGCACTTTTTAAACTGAAATACCGCAATACCTTTTCAATTATATCCTGATCTGCTGAGATGCACCTGTGCAGTGCGCCACAAACAGGGAGGGCTACGACATTATTTTTAGACAAACGAGCAGCAGCTGAAAACAAGAACTTCGGAGGGGGAAAAAAAGTTTGCTGAAAAATGACTCTTTTCCTGATGGACGTCACGGATTTTCAGCGGGGATATTGTTCGTGCCTCCTTCACACTCGTGTTGTAGAACCGCGCACAGGCACGAGGGATGAATGACTGACTGCATACAGTAGCGGACTGTCAGCGTTTGATTGGTTCTTTATTGATCCAGACACGCTTTCCATCACATCAACTCATCCACAATAAACCATTTACACAGTTTCCCTGCGCAATGGACCGAATAACCAGGCCTCAGGCCATCTTTGTTCACCCACTCCGTGTGAGTGAGAGCGCGGCTCTGTGTGTGTTTTCTTAATGAAATGGTATCTCTGTACACCGTAATCCTGGTAACAGGATTGGGCAAAAACACACATGTCAATACAGCCAAATGGGATCGTATTCTTCAGTCCAGCAGTGCACAGTCACCTCTCTCTCTCTCTCTTTCTCCCTCTTTCTCCATCTCGCTCTCTGAAACAGCACAGCAGGAAATGTCTGGCAGGAATATCTCATTAATATTATAACATTCCTGAAAAGTGATTCAAAACATGGAAATCAGAGAAATCACTCCGTGTGCGATTATGAAGTAATCCATCTCCGCCACTGATGAGAAGCCAACGCCGTGTTTCCAGCCAGGCCCGGAGCTGACCCCCTCCTGTGTAGCTCCTAATCATCCAAAAGGACTCTATTACAACAGCCTGGCAGCTCATCTAGCCCTGCAGAGAAGAGGTGGAGGGGTGGGCTGAGCCTGGGACCTCTGCTCCTCTTTGTTTCCGCATGGCTGAGCGGAGCATGCGTACGTACACCCGGGGAACCGAGTTGTACACCCAGGCAGAAGATAGAGCATCTAACCTCATGTCTGTCTGCAGGAGAGAAACCGATACCGAAGCGCCTCATTGTACGTCTGTTATACAGTATGTTAATGCTGATGTCTCACTCGCCACAGCCGTCTGAGGGTTTAACCCCTGAGGTGCAGGACTGAGCTCCTGATCACAGCCAGGAAGGCTCAGCGGTAAATCCCACATCTCCGACCCGAACCACTGTTTCTCTAAGGCAGCCGTGTCTGCTGGTGGCTGGTCAAAAGTTCAGCCCGTGCATATGTAAAAAGGTGGCTGAGTGCCCGAGGCAGGATCCCGGGTGAAATAATCACACTAAAACAGTAGGAAGTGTGGGGACAAGGCAAGAGAGCGCTGATGAAACCAGCCCCTTGGGGACTGGCAGAGCTTCTCAGGTGTGGGCCCACAAATCCTTCCCCGCGCCTCCCGCTCTCAAACCATTATAACTGCATGATGAGATACTGAAGGCATGGCCCACGCACATCTTCGTGCCGCTCAGCATTATCTGCGCCTATAGTTAAAGTATAGGTTTGATGAGCGTGGGCTGAGGCCAGCTGCTCGAAGCCTGAGGGTACACCGATCACGAGGGAGCAATCAGTCAGTCAACAAAATGTCAGAGGGTCAGTGATCCAGCGCGACAGCATGGCGACAACCTCACAAAGGTTACAGCCCGACAAATAACTGCAACAGTCACAGAAATTCATTACGGGTTGTTCAAATGTGAGACCGGACTTTTGGTGCAAAGTGTGCAAAATAGTCCAGATCCTACACAGCAACATCAATTACAGCACTGCAGGAAATGATACTTATTGAATTATTATTTTATTTTTTTAATTTTTTTATTTTTTTTACAATGCGCCATATTACAATCAAAAACTTCAACGCCATTTTTAGAAATTTAATGTGATAGACAAGATAACTGTAGAGTGAAATTAAAAGATGCAGAGTTTTCAGCATCTATCCATCCATTGTCTATAGCTGCTTATCCTTGGTGCTAGTGCTTATCTCCAGCGGTCACTGAGAGAAAGGCAGCGAGCTCCTGGATGGGCTGCTAGTCCATCACAGGTTTTCAACAATATATACATTTTTAAAAATCCAATAAGTGCAGCTTAAAAACTGACAATTATTTTATTTTCACTTTGAAATATGTGCATTTTTTGTACTTTTTTTTTACCAGAAAAAATAAATAGAAAAATGGTTTGTATTTCGATTCATTACTTTGTATTTTAAAGACATAAATCTAATAACCAACTGTTTTTCTGTATTTCTTTTTCTAGTTCCTGATGGAAAAAAGCCATGCACTGACCTCTTACTGATAAACGGATAATAGCTGCAGCATCATGCTGCGGGGGTGCCTCCCTTCAAAAGGGAACATAAAAGATAAAGGGAAAATGGACGGAGCTAAATATAGGGTGATATTAAAAGGAAGAAACAATGGAGGCATGTTATGTATTACTTTGTGTTGGTTTGTCACATAAAAGCACATTAAAATAAACTGAAGTTTGAGATTGGAAAGTGAAAAAGAACACTGCGCCGTAAATCAACCACAAGCCGCAGCAATCAGTGTTAGATTGCTGGTTTTAAA
Organism: Fundulus heteroclitus; assembly: GCF_011125445.2. Classification (NCBI taxonomy): domain Eukaryota; kingdom Metazoa; phylum Chordata; class Actinopteri; order Cyprinodontiformes; family Fundulidae; genus Fundulus; species Fundulus heteroclitus. The sequence goes on along the minus strand of NW_023397395.1, from coordinate 321,960 downwards.
TCAAAAACTAACTTTTTTTTGTTCTCCATTTCTTGCTCTCTCGCAGGTTTTACACTCCCCACTCCAGGCCAGATCCTTGAATAATGATAAACACAGCAAGTGGCGTATGGAAAACTCCCACTCTAAACATGTTGAACTAAAGAAATAGAAAAGGAAAGAAATTAAAAAAAAAAAACTGTCAAAGGCCTGGTGCCACAATCTCTGATAAGCAGATCAAGGCACAGGGAGGGGAACATGATGTTAGTGAGAGATAGTTTGGCTGATTAAAATGTCATGGCTCTTTATAGATGCCTTTCTCAACTCAGCAAAATGAAATCAGCTCTGCAGATCATAAGAAGAGTGGGCTGTGCTCTCTTGCTAATAGATAACGTTCGTTCTCTTAAGAATCCAGGGCGCAAATAATACATTGTGTTAATATTTGAGCAAAACCAAAAACAAAGTGAGCTGTTGAAGTTTTTTTAAAATAATTACCCAGAGGGGAGAGCATTGGGTGACCATCTCTCATCACCTTTGTTATAATCAAATCATATACACGGGACCACTCCAGGTGTTTCATTTATCTCGCCGCGGCTGTCTTCCTTCATGCGTGCCTATCTGTGCGCAGAAACTAAACTGTATATCTCTCCACCTGTGCTCCTATAAATCAAACCTGTGCTTTAAATGAGAGGCTGGTTATTTGCAGAAGAACACACATGGGGGCCCTGTGATTGTTTTTTTGGAGTCGACTTTCTGCTTATGTTTGCATCCCTGAACAATCTCCGCGGATCCCGCAAGCGTACGCAAGCAATTAAAGCGATACCATCTTCATATCCCTGCAACCAATAACTGAAATAATATCACTGTTTTATTAAGCCCTTAATGTGGGGGCAGAAGCAGTGAGGAGTGGGATTTTAAAGAGGATACACTTTCAGGGGTCTTATCAAGCCCGAGATTTAAATAAGAGCAAATGTTGGGCTTAAGGGTGCGCCTGTGTATCTGCGTGTGTGAGTCTGTGTGTGGCCTTTATCAGACATGGATTTTGGCTAATCGCTGTGTCAGCACACCAGAATTTAATTACTAGCTCCACCTTTGTCCTGTAATATTTACCAACATCTACACTTCGTTTAATTAACGAGACGTAAGAAAGGCAACCGCCCTGTTCTGTAGGAGGGGGGGGGCTCTGCTAACTAGATACATGAGTATGAATCTGAAACATTGCTGTACTTGTTTAACAAAGTTTGGGCACCCTAGAATTCATAGAGAACAGCTTTTATGGCTGTACCTGGACAGAAAGACTGAAAAAGAGCTGAAGAGGGAGGCGTGAGAAAGAGTGATTTACAATACAAATAGGCAAAGAAACGATCAGCTTGGCATTTGGTGGCGAGGAGCGGTTCCTCTCATCTCTCATCCTGTGTCAAAAAGCGCAGAGACGAATGACGGCCCCAGGCCCTGCGTCTGTCAAACATGATGGATCAGAACAACGCTTCACTAAAACTCCGCAACGCCGCCTTTCAACACGTCACATTTTCACTTCGGCGAAAAAACACCAAACTGATAAAGTATGAAGAACAGCTAATGGAAAGATGTAATTGTCAAAGTAAAGAATATATTAGAAGGCTGTGAAGCCTAAAGGATACAGTGTTGGATAAAATAACAGATCTGGATCTTATAAATCAAACGGAAAGTGTTTGGCGATGTTAACCTCAGACACTTCACATATACATATATATACATATATATATATATATATACATATATATACATATATATATATATATATATATATATATATATATATATATATATAGATAGATAGATATAGATATATAGATAGATAGATAGATAGATAGATAGATAGATAGATACTGTCTCAAAACAAAAGTGCACATACATCATACAGTGCACTATACACGAGCTCCTTATTGTTCTACTAACCCCTGAAGAGATTTCAATGTTGCTTAAGAAAGAGCTCATCCGACATATTCCAAATATAGGCTTCTACATTTCTCCAAAACATCCATCCATTTTCTAACACGTCTATCCTTTGTGGGGTCGCGAGGAGTGCTGGTGCCTATCTCCAGCTGTCAATGGCCGAGAGGCGGGGTTCACCCTGGACAGTCCATCACAGGGCAACACAGAGACAAACAGGACAAACAACCATTATTGCACACACTCACACCTAAGGACAATTTGGAGAGGCCAATTAACCTAACAGTCATGTTTTTTTAGATTGTGGGAGGAAGCCGGAGTACCCGGAGAGATCCCATACTTTCCAAATAGACAAACATCAATAGAAGATTGTCACAGGATGAAAACCTTGAAGAAAAAAAAAAACACCAGTATCCCTGAATTTGTGATAATGTTTTAAACTGAAATCTAATCAAATTAATTTTATTTTTAACAGAAAAGCAAATCTTATGTCAAACTTATATGAACAGCTACATGACATATATACACTATTATATGAGCAAAACGTTTAGAGTGGAAGTTATTACAACTACAATATTGTTATCCAAATGTAATTATTGTAAGAGATATGGCCAACCTCAGATATTAGGCTGAGGACACCAATCCACCCACTGATGCAGTCACTGTAGTCTTGTGGTACTTGAGGTAAATTTTATTCTGAAGCTTAGAGATTAAAAAAAAGTTGAACACTGAAGTTAAATATAGGTCCTAATCTCACTGACTGTATATAGAAAAATGTGTCAAATACAAGTAGATGTTTGCTATGTGCTGTGTGTAAACATTTAGAGCGGTTAATGTTGTCTTGAATTGTTACAACGATGAATCAAAAATACACTTGTGGGTACTTAGAGCTTGGGAGACTATTTCAGCCGATGAATACATAGCCACTACCTTGTTTCAGATAAACAAGATATTTTCTTTAATCCCATGTAAGTGGTCAACACATCCAATCTTTTAGCTACTATTACTTACTCTGGACAGCCTTGTTTTACACAAATGCTGCGTTGTGTTTTCTATTGCTTTCTGACACCAGTATTTTGATGCACAATAATTGAGGAGAAAACTCTGGAGATCAGCAGAGGAACAACAGGGAGCTTCAGTCCACAACACGAGGCCTTCTTGGAATTCAGGAAGTTGATTTATTTTATCTTATTGAACTTTTACCATCCATCTGCCGTGGAGCACAAAGGATTCCTACCTTGAATAATTAATGTGCCTTTGTGGCAGAAAAGCTTGTTACACATGGATTCTGATCCTTGGTGTAGCGGCTTTTCAGACAAGTTTGCCACCTTTACATCTCAGTCGAACTGACAGTTAAGCAGCATCCTCTTTTAAACGACTATTATGTTTTAAAGACCCCCTCCATCCCAGCATCCTATAAATATATTCAGCAGCTCTACAGCATGATGTTAATAAAGGTATGAAAGGGTTATTATCAAGCTTAATATGTAATTATCAGTGGGGTAAATATTAAAACAATGGGTACAAATCACAGCAAGATGCCCAACAGTGCCTGTGTGGTATATTTTCATATTCGCTTAGACCAATGGGACAAAAAAAACACTTAATGTTTAAATAAAATGCTTAGCACTGGAAAATGTTGGTATGAGCAACTATTTAGATTTGAAAATTGGGGTCGGAATTCAAAAATCCAGAAATAGAGCATCTCTAATCATTGTTTCATTTAATAATCAGACTTATCAAAAGCGTGGAATAATCAAGCACTGATCTTAATTTTCAGTGACTCAAATAAAAGAATGTTATTTTTGTCAATCTTCCAACGGAGTAACACCAGTAAGCTAAAGAAGCTAACGCTAGCCATCTGGTTAGTTAGCACACTGCTAGGGTAGCCAGTTAGCCCGCCGCCGCTTTACAGGCAATCTGGTTAACTGTAGTTTTAAAACAATATTAGCCTTGATAACAGAGGTTGGTGGTGCTTCTTTAGCTTCCATGCCATAATTGTTTGTGTTTTGCAACATGAAATATTTCCAAACCGTGTAAAATAAAAGGTTGTTCAAAACAATCTACAAGTTCTTGATTACTCTGTATCTATAAGCTATGTTCACAGACGCCTGTAACAGCCATACGTCAGTGTTTGCATTTATTGCAAGTCATACCATAATTCTTATGTATGCTGTACCATTTTCCTCTCACATTAGCTTGTCCAGGTTGGTTTTCTTCACAGTTGTGCAGCTCTGTGGAAAATCCGCAATCTGTTTTTGCAACTCCAGATAAACATAAAGTCAAGCACTTGTGCTGCAGTTTCATTTTGGAGGGAATACTTCATCTCCTGCAACAGTTTCAGCCCTTTCCCTCAGCAGACAATGACCCTACAAGGAGCGCTTGACCCAAAAACAAAACCCCCCAGAAGCACAGGGGTCCAATAACTGCAACAACCATCCAACTGAAGTGTCAACTTTCTGAGGGGGATCTGGTTTTACAGCTGCTTCAAAATTAAAGCTGTAATCTGATGAAATGAAGAACAGGTCCCTCTGGCATGCCAACTACCAAACTTCTCTGTGTCTCGGAAAAGCTGCGCTTTATAGCATTATGTGTTCAATGTTTCTTTGCTTTCAACAAGTCTTCACAAAGCAGAGCAAACAGCACATCTGAAAGGAACTGATAAAAGGATACCCAGGTAGCCATGTGCTATTACTAATCAAACAATTTTGTCAAACTAATCTTGATTTTAGAAACAAGAAATGTGGAAGATATTGTCATTAGATCTGATATTATTCAAGTTAAACAAACAATAACAGGAGAAAGTGGAAAACAAAGCCACACAGCGTCTCCATCTATGAAAGCCGACATCACATCTGAGCAACTCATCTCCATCCAATCCCTGTTCTCCCCCCCCCCCCCCCCAACAGACTGTGCCAAAACAAATTACGTGCCCAAAAAAAGCACACCACTAATACACTGCAGTGCATTCAGCAGGCGCTTGTGCAGACTCATGGTGACCAGACACTTTTTTTCAGCAGCTTCCTTACCATAGACTTGGTGAAGGGTCGGGCCAGAGTGAAGAGAAAGGTCATCAGCCACCAGCTCCTATGAATGGAGGTGTACATCATGTTCCCAGGGTGCAATGCGTTGGAGGTCACACCGTGAGGTGAGAGACGTCGGTGGAGCTCGTTGCTGAAGAGGATGTTGCAGAGTTTAGCGCGGTTGTAGGCCAGCATGGACCAGTACTCCTTCTTCGGAGGGGAGAGCAGGGCCAGGTCCACCTTTCCGCTCGAGTCAAACAGGTCCGTGAACCTGAAAGACAGTTCACAGGGGGAGCGTGAGTGAGCCCGTGAAGGTTTTCTGACGGCAGATGTGTGGCGCTGGCTGCATACAAATCAAAGACGTGACATGATGTTCTTTAATTGCCTGCGACAGAGCTGTTAAACTCCAGATGTTTGACAAGGCTCCTTAAACATTACACTACTCGTGTTATTATGCACCGCATCACAATACTTGAGCACAAAAAAACTACACTGTGTTGTGTGCGTGTGCGTGCGTGTGTGTGTGTGTGTGTGTGTGTGTGTGTGTGTGTGTGTGTGTGTGTGTGTGTGTGTGTGTGTGTGTGTGTGTGTGAGAGAGAGAGAAAGAGAGAGAGCGAGCGAGAGGAGCTCGGCTCTGAACCAGAGGAACACACTCTACATATTAATCCAGTCATTAGAAAACAACCAATCAAAATGTCACCTGGGTTCCTTGTTGTGATTTTACAAGCTCGCCGCCTCTTGTTTACTGTCGCCTTCCGCAACATCCTTGCTTGGCTAAATTACAACATCTGCAGGCTTTTCATTTCATGTGCAGCAACTTCATAACTACTTTAGCAAGTAGAGGTTGATAAATCAATTGCCTGAACACGCACTGTGTGTATTTTTCCCCCCCACTATTTGTTCAGATGATACACTAAAATTGTGTCTAGTTAGAGCTAAATGAGACTTTTCAATCAGTTTGTTCTCTTGGTAGATCCGCCAAAAAAAAATTAAGTAAAGAAGTTTAAATGAAAATCTTAACAGGTCCTTTGGTGAAGATTATCAGTCATCCAGGTCATGATCAATCCAAAAAAGGTTAAAAAATTAAACAACTGGACTTCTATTCTGTTCTTTTTCAGCTTCATTATAGAAGTCCGGTTGTTTTATTTATTTTTAACCTTTTTTGGATTAGTTATGAAAGGTCTTTTCACAAAACGGACTACTGTTTATGAGAATAAAATCATAGGGTAATCTTTCACTGTTAAGAGAAGTTGCAGTAAGTAATAATTATTTTGCTCTGATTTAAAGGAACTATCATTTCTGCACATCTTAGGTTTCAGGGAGTTGTTTCCAGGTACAGTACGGTCAGAACAGGGGTTTGAACCCACCAGTTACCGGACAAACCGCCAGCTCCTGCACCGTTGTCACCCCCAGTGTTGTTGGGTGTATTAATCCACACAATTCATAAGACCGTCCCCCAGCATACCACTCCATACTCTTTATGATTGTGTGAAAGTTCCTCATTTAGATTTAAAGAGACGGCACCGAAACAAGAAGCAAAGATCAGTGATTGTACAACTCAGTCTTATTGGCTGTTTGTGCCCATAAACTCTACACTAGTTTATTTATGTAAATACAAAGAGTTTCTTCATTTTTAACTTGCAAATAAAAACAGTCATACCAAATGTCTTTTGAGTACCACCAAAAGCACCCCCCACATTACCACCAATGGTAGCTTTGCCACAGGTTGAGAATCATGGAGGTAAACAAAACCTGTCAATGGAAAGACCCAATGGTGAAAACTGATAAACCACCCAACCATTACTTGAATGTCCATCTTTCCCAATCCTTTCTGTTACAGGCCAGGGATTTACCAGCATGCAAGAAGCTTATGAAATACAATATGCTGCCAGGTCAGGGGTCATACACTATCCATGAGGCAAAGCTAAATGAATAAATGGGAATCCAGAGGAAACTGTAAATAGCTCAAACAAAAAAGGGAGCAACTTCAGTGAATGCAATATAGGTCTGGAATGAGGTGTACAGGAGAGGAGATGTGATATGAGATATTGTCTAAATTTGCTCCTTCTTCTGGTCTGTGTCAGTGTGGAACCAACTCCCTCTGGTCCTGCTTAAGCCCCCTTTGAAGGAGTTAAACCCCCCACTGATTGTCGAGGAGAGGAAGGAAGGTGAAATTATGTGCAGAAACAGGAAAACAGTATTTTACCATACCTCTCCTTACTTTAAAAATGCAGTATCATCCAAACTTATTGGTCCCCAACACATTATAAAAAGTATAAAAGCTGTAAATAAAATTATATTTTGCTGACAAAGAATTGCCCTACATAGAATAATTTTAAAAATCCCATCTTTATTGTGAGTGCATTTATTCAGTGGTGAAAATATCCTATGTTGAAAAAGAAGCAGTTTTCTTTTTTTTTACTCATTCCAGAAAGCGAGCTCACATCACTCCCATTTTATATTACTTACATTGGCTACCAACAGAGTTCAGGATCTGCTTTAAAATTCTCACATTAACGAATAGAGCGCCAAACAACCGGGCCCCAGATTACTTATAATATACCGCTGTGCGTTTACTTCATTCGGAAGCTAAGATGCTGTTAGCTGTTCCATGCACCAGATTAAAATACATCGAGCCTTTCAGTCCACGGCACCAAGGCTGAGGAGCAGTCTACCTCTACAGCTATGTTTAGTTGAGTCTGTGGACTCTTTTACAAGGCTGTTAAAAACTTTCTTGTTTAAACAAGCCTTTTGTTGAATGTTTATTATGATTTTATCTTATTTTTCAGTATTGTATTCTAATTGTTTCGTTTTCTGTACAACAGTTTGTCATTGCTCTGTGTGTGAAAAGCACTTAATAAATTCACTTTAGCCGAGCCGGCCACGTATGCATGTACGTGCACGTGAACAGCTGCCACTCAGGGCTTAGCCCCCGCCTTTAAAATGTTACTGCCGCAATCACCCAAAGATGATCAGGACCCATTATTACCACAAAAAAACAACAGTCTTTGACAAACAAGTTGTCATATGAGGAAAGAAACAAAGTGAGGATTAAAATTGGCCTTGCGTTTCCAAGGTGGAGAGCATTTTGACAGCAGAAGCAGCTGCAGTTTGACTCAGAGCTAGCTTTTCTCTTCAGACTTAGTAAAAGCATGGAATAATCAAGCACTGATCTTATTTTTTTCTGTAGAAAACCACCAGGAGCAGAGCAGAGTAGAACGCGGCCAAGTGGAGTAGAGCGGGCGGAGTAGGTAGAGCCGGTGGAAAAGGGAATATAGAGACCATCTAATGGAATATCTGAGACCTTGTGACAGCCCTGATGCTGCTCTTTGCTGCAGTTCTCTAGTGAGCTTTGGAGATTTTATCACATCCCCAGTTCTATTTGTGTTAAATGTTTAATTACTGCTCTGACTGTAAATCTGCCCATGCATTTTTTCGAAGCTGCATTCTGAGTTATCAATGTTAATGTTTTACTGTATTTCTCAGTTTGAAGAAATAAAAGTTCCTAGAAACTAGTCAACTAAAAAAATGTATAATAATCAGAAGTACAACATGTAATAAAGTTATATTTATTTTATAGTACTTATTAGGGGAGCCAGTTTTGTGACACAAATGTTAAAAAATGATTTTTTTTGCAATGGATGATATATTTTTATTTTTTTTTACATTAAAACCTGAAAATAGAGGTTAGATTTTTCCATAATTTTCCTCATGAGATTATATTACTATTATTAACCTCTTAAGACCTAAGAATTTCAGTCTAAACATAAGCTCTTTGATACCTAAAATCATCAGTTTCTCTTAAAACATATATTTTTCTTTTTCCTGACAGATCTGTAAATGAGGTTTGCAACTGATCAAACATTTATGTATGAAGAGAAACAATTTTTTCCAGCCCTACAGTGTCTAAAAGTCTGTTTGGACCAAAATTCTCTGGTTTTAAGAGGTTAAATATTAATACATTGTGAGGCTTTTTAGTAATATATTATGAGTAACATCATGTGCTGAAATTACATTACTCTGTTCTTGCAGCTTGATCTTCACGCATATTCTTGATAGAACTTTGTTTTCCTATGTGGTGTCCAATATTAATGGAGTGATTGATCAGAAATTTTAAGCAGGTAACGTTGCAAAAGGAAATCTGAGAGGGGATAGTGGGAGGGTCCTATGAGGGCTTTCTAGTAGTTCTGCACTGGAGTTCTAGTGAAGTATGAAATCTCCCGACAAGAAAGATATTTGCTCTTGTTCATGCAACCCCAAGTAAAAGAGCAAGTTTATCTGATCTTTGGTAACATGTTAAGGCCTTAACTCGCACAGATTTTGCAGAGTTAACCAGTATTTGGGCAGTGCAGCACCAAAACCTTGTCCTGTGTGAGTTGTCCGTCATGATGTGCCAGAAAGCTTCTTCCCATAACCTTTTCCTTATTTTTTTCCCCAGCACGTTTAAAACTATTGCTCCTATCCTTTCATGCTATATAAAACACAAGTCATACGAGGGCTGATGTTATGATAGATCTGCTAGAATAACTGTGTGTGTTTCTCAGATTCTCAGGTCACTCCGCAGAGCTCCAATCAATCACCGCTGGCCCGTCTGACTGACTGAAACCGGAATCAATGCTGCACACAGAAAGAGAGTGACTCTGAAACACATGGCTCAGGGCTCGGGCTCACCGATCACTGCAAGACATCCCGCTTGTCTACTGCGCAGTTGTGGAGTGGAGTTGTGTAACAATAGGATGGATTTAAAGAGCAATAGATGTGGGAAAAGAAGTGAGAAAGAGAGGCCGAGTCACGGGGTCAGGCAGAAAGGAGCAGATACTTGATCAAAGTAAATTTTAACTGATAAGTCCATCCATCAAGCTGAAGATACGGTTGATTCATAGTGGCAGCATGGGGAAGGAAATGAGTTTCAGTGACTGAGGCTGTCATGTTTGACAATACACAGTAAGTCTTATACGTCAATTTTGTCTTGAAAACTAGCCACTGTGGCTGTTATGATGGCAAGAGCAGAGCTGAAGGGCTGGACGTTAGACAGGTTAGTTTGGGGAGATTACTGCCTTAACTTCTGTCAGACTTTACTGCCGCTTCACTGCGGATGCCGGAAGTACAGTAAAATTCAGCAAGGAGGAGATTTATTTACCTCCTGTGGCATCTTGCATAATATTGGAAAATGGATAAGCTCCAATTTTACATTCTATAAATTTGTCCCTGAGGTTCACAGGAAACGCAGTTTTCTTCCTTTCACCATGATTTGCCTTGATGCTATTTCTCATATATTTTCACAGGTTAGTATGAATGAATTTCAAATATCTTGCATTCTTATTGCTCCAACGTTTTAATGAGAAACGAAACAATAAAACTCAAAACAGAAAGTTTAAGTAGGGATGTCCCAATCTGATTCTGAGAACCAGATCATTATTGCGATCACATTTTTAAACATGAATTTTTTATCCAGGTAATTTGTATCTGAATCTCTGATTACGCTCAAATACCAGTCTTCACCTTCATTTCAAGGCTTCACATGAACTGGATTATAAACGCGATCAGCAGCAATGAAATATCATGAAGCACGTGAACTTGTGTTGCTAAAGTTTCATGGGCTTTGGAACAAGCAGTTCAGCTGCTTCTTGCAAACCTAGATAAGCTAACTTTATATTTCAGGTATTTCTCGAGGTGTTAGTGAAAGAGTTGCATGGCCAAATGTAGTTAGTTAGCTATAACTAACTATACTAAAAGCTATAACGTTTTCATTAAAAACAATTAATTTTCAAAAATAATACATCCACAGAACATCTCAAGTAGTGCAGAATAAAAGTATTAATTTTACTGAAAAGTAAGCATACAGTATATAAATAACTGTTTTATGAATTTTGATGGGTCCAGAATATATAAATATGTACTTTTGGTTACGATGACCACGTTGACAAGAAAGGATTCTGCACCAATAGGAATAGCGGGTGGAAGCCACCTGAGACACACTCAGGCGTTGCCAGATCCTTCATAACGCTGAAAAAGGGAGTCTGCTCTGTGTTACATTTTTGAGATTCAAGCAAAATAAGGGTGAAGATTGGTCAAGCTTTTGACTGTTGGTGCCGACTTAAGGAAGCAAAGAGGCTCAGAACCCCCGCGGAGGTTGTCACTTTCCATCTGGACAGGTAAGTTAAACATTTGCTAATGCTAACCTGCAGACATGGCAACCAGTTGGCAAACAGTAAAATCGAAAGATGGAACGAGCGGGCGAGTGTGCTACCTACAGGTTGGGAAAAGTAAAACCTGTAGCAAGCTCCTGTAAAGCAAGTAAAGTGAGGCAACTTACTGAGGAGATTCAAATAACAAGAGATAAGTTTTGAAGGAATGGAAAGGATTACAGACTGACTGACTGAATGCATTACTTTGGACGACCAAACCGTTGGCGTCATGCTGCATATGGAGATTTCAGACCATGTGGAGCTGCTCTGGCCACGGGACATCCTTCTTTCTGATGTTGAACAGCTGCCACAGTGCTACCAGGCTACATTTTTAAAAAAGCACTTTGACACCTGTGTATGTGACTAACTGGCCCAACTATAGGGTGTAATTTATTGGTAATACCTTTTTTTTTTTTGCTGATAGTAGTTAGCACAAAAAAATAACATATCTCACTGTTTTGCGACATGCAATGAGAATGCACTCAACTCAGGGGGCAAAAGAAAAATGGCATTCACTATTGCTACATGTCTGAATAAAAATTGGTGGTAAATGGTAGTCAGTCGGATTGTAAAACCTATCTTTCATTTTTGTTTTGTTTTTTGTTAAGAAATAAACTTTATCATAGGAAAATTCTGATCGCATCACAGTTTTTACAATAAGACCACTTTTGTGAGATTTATTTGACAATAAATAGATAAAATATACAAGTTGGGCTTTCACAAAGCACCATTAGCTTTTCGCCACAACAGTAATGACTCATATTAGAATAACAGATCTATCAAGTATACCGGTTAAATGGTGTTGAATACATTCTGTGGCGAATCAGAGATTAAATGAGTCCATTTTTAATCTCGAAAAACGGACAATTGTCCAACTCCAGTCCTCGAGGTCCAATTCCCTGCATGTCTTGGCTGTATTCCTGCTCCAACAGAGTTGCTTCAAAAGTTTTTCTTACCTGCTCTGCATGTCATCAGATTCTGCAGGCCATGGTAATGAACAATCATTCAATCCAAGCATGTTGAACCAGGAAAAGATCTAAAACATGCAGGTTTTTAGCTCTTGATGACCGACTTTAGACACCCCTGACTGAGATAGACTGATGCAAAACTATGCGTTTTTACCTGTGGGACTCTGAGGAAACAACTACAACCCTGGCAGGAGCTGAACGACGCAGGACGTCCTGAAGACACTGCACAAGGAGGAAGTGACCGAGATGGCAGATCTGGAAGGTGGACTCCAGGCCGTCTTCCGTCACACCCCAGGGCTGACTGCACACGGCAGCATTGCACACCAGAACGTGCAAGGGTCTGTGGCGAAAGCAGAAAAATAAAATACATTGCACTGGTTGGTTTTACAGAGTGGATAAAGATCAATATCAACACAAAAACAAATCAGGATGATAAGCTGATACATAAGGGAAGTTGTGTAAGTTGTGAGTATAACAGGAAGGATTAGTACGGTATAATATATAGCAAGAATAGGGGGACGGTAAGAAGTGGAAACAGAGATGGGAAATTGTCTTTTTCCTGATAAACATTCCTTTTAAAATGTAGTCCAGCTTGTAATTTATTATCAAAAAAAATTATTTCCATGTCCAGAGCTGTTAATTGTGTAAAAGAAGTGAGAAAGAACAAAACCAAGCACAAGGCACTTGAGAACACAGCCTAAAGTTGACGGATACAAAGCAGCTAAATCTTAAATTCAAAAAGTGTGAATTACTGAAAAACCACCAGAGGAGACGAGTCAAAGCTGCTGCAAGGAGTAAGAAAGATCTGAGGCCACCTCTTTTGGTTTTTCATGTTTAACGTAAATAGCAGGAGAAACACAGCAATCGCTTATTTAATTTTTCACTGATCATTGGACTTCAGCAGATGTTTTGTACAAAAAAAACTGCTTTTACAAAGTAAAACCCCAGTGAAACAACATTAACTTTTAGCTTTATGTAGGACTTTATGCTAAAGTCGCCTCAGTGGTTTGGCTGCTTGTTCTACAAAAACTATAAATGCTATCGTTGTGACATGAACCAGGGGTTTCTCCATTCTCCATTCTGAGGTTGTCTCCATCTTTGAAGTCAAGAGAAGCAACAGGACCATCATAATCAACAAAGGGGTGAAAGAGCTTCAAACAGAGAAACACTGCTTTGTTGGCAGGAGGGAAAAAATCTGCCCTTCTGATATGTTTATGGCACTATCTTTGAAGAAAGTAAGATAACTCACCCCATCCATTTCCTGTGTTCACAATAACCGGCCAAACATCCACTCAACATTTTTGGTTATAAGGGTCAAGAAAACTACTTATTTCTTGTTTACAACAACAGGAAGTCGTGTTCTGTGGTTCTAAGCTCTCTTATCCATGATATTGCCTTTCTGTTTTAGAGAGGCAGGCCTCCAAATATTTTTTATGTGTCAGAAAAATGCACTTTAAAATGAATTATCTGCTTTAAAATAAAACTGAAATACCATTATTTATTTCTAATGTCTGAGATTTTTAAGGGTTTCGGTTAAACAATATGAAATTTGCCCTTTAGTGTAGATTTTATTGGTCTACAGTGGTGCATCATCCTCTATGATGACATGATACAGATGTTTCTCGTGAGTTTCCCCACGGCGACACAATTACTGGAGATACTGACTCCAGCTGGCTGGGATCCAAGAGCAGCAACTAACGGAAACGCAATCTTCCATCATTTAAACACACTCGCGACGGAGGTAAAGTGCTTCCACGGTAGCTAAACGCGAGAAACCAAATCCGACTGGCGAACGCTAAGCAGATAAAACCAAACGCTGTTTGATGTCATAATATTCAAAGCCGCAGCCCACATGCGCTTTGGATTGAGCGGGCGAGTAGATCCACCTTCTCACGAGGCAGAGAAAGGGGATTGCTGGATTGGTCAAGGTAGTGAGAGATCCTTGTCGGTGACAGTGACGCTCCAGTGAGCTCAAAAGGCACAGTAGCACAGGCGAACAATCCAAACACACCCCACCAATTTTTAATTTCTTCCATTAGAATTAATTATGAGGCCGAAGGCAATTTGTGTACCCTGTGTTTAAGACTGCCTACTGGATTAATTAAAAACTGGATGCTGGAAAATTAATGTGTGAATTGTTATGCCTTTCTATAATGAGCCATCCCATGCTATTACATAGTACTATACTGTACGATCACCTTCAGGCCTCTGAACACACTAGGTTCATTAAAGAGCACAAACCTAGGCAGGAGTCAACTTAGGAGAATGCCGACCTCAGCACATATTCAACACAGCAACAGTGGGACATTTCAGCTTTCACCCAAAATATAACAAGGCAAAAAAGTCTAACTGAATTGTTTTTAGGAAAAGCGTACATGTAAATACGACGCCTTGGAAAAGTATTTGCACCCAAAGAATTTTTCAACATTTAACTATATTACAACCCCTAAGTTTGCTGTATTTTATTGGGATTTTATGTGATAGACCACCATAAAGAAGTGTATGATTGTAAAGTGGAAAGAAAATGATGCATGGTTTCTAAAATATTACCAAAATAAAACTCTGAAAAGTGTGGCATCCATTAGTATTCAGCTACCCATGTGTCCATCCTTATTAGAACCATTTTGTCTGGTATGGCAGCTGCAAATATGTCAGTTTTACACATCTAGATACTAAAATTTACTTCCTCATTCTTCTTTGCAAAATAAAATCAGTAAGATTTCTTAGCAGAGACTCTCAACTGGATCTATATCTGGACTTTGACTGGGCCATTCTGACACATGAAAATGCTTTGATCTAAACCAGGGGTCTTCAACCTGTGGTTCCTGAGCTGCAAATGGATCCTCCACAATGGCTTCAAATAACTTTGGTTAAAAACGATAAAGAATCAAGGTTTTTAAATACAGATATAATACCAAATGCAGGTTTCGGCTGTTTTTCGTGGAATGATTTTTGCTGAAATTTTACAACAGAGCAGAAATGCTAAGTTTTCATTTTTGAAAAGGTAATTTTCGTCTCTAAACGATTTTTATTTATCTGGACAGACGGCAAAATTTGCTATTTGGGTTACAAAGGTTGCAGACCTCTCACCAAAGCCAGTTTTAAGATTTTTGCAGCCTTTCACAGGTTTTCTTACAAGATTGATTTGTATTTAGCTCAGTCTATCTTCCCATTAACTCTGACCACCTTTCCTGTTCATGCTGAGGAAAAACATTCCCACAACATGAGGCTGCCTATACCACGCTTCACCATGGGCATGATGTGTCCAGCATGATGGGCAACATACGTTTTCTACCAAACATAGAAATTTGCATATTAGCCAAAATGTTATTTTTTCCTCCAGTTTTGCTGTGTTCCCTACATGGCTTGTGGCACATTCTTTTAGCAGTGTTTTCTTTTTTCGCCACTTTGCTATTAACTTTGTCTATAACAAAAGATTCTCCCACCTGAGCTGTGGCTCTCCGTAGCTCCTCCAGAGTTGCTTTTAGCTTCTTTAGACATGCATAGGCCGACAGTCAATTGCTTAATATGTCCGTACTGTTTGACTGATGCATTGTGCAGTGCTCTGTAAGATGCTTAAAGCCAGTATGTTGTAAAAGTAGTGCACAATTATGCACTACTTTGTGCTGGTCTAACAAATAAAATACACAGATGGGAAGCAGTGGCTCCATGAGCAGGGAGCTTAGATCCTGGAAAGTATGCAAGTTCCCTGGTTTAAATCCCATAGACTGCCACTCTGGGTCCCTGAGCAAGATACTTGGCCCCAGAATGCTTCCCGGGCGCCGCACAGTGACAGCTCACTGCTTCCCTAAGGGACGGCTTACATGCAGAGAACACATTTCATTCGAATACGCAAAGTTGCAATGAAAATAAAGAGGATTATAATTATTATGAGACAATACAACAAAAAATGTGTAACAGTTTAAGGGGTATGAATACTTTATGAATAATGTAGATAAACAGAGACAGAAAAATAAAAACGGTACAAGGTCTGGTGGAAAATGCTTTTCCCTTAAAAGATGGCAAATCACATTTGTTGTTTGTGTTTTTGCTGTTGTCTAACAGAATGTGAAGAACAGTATCATTGTGCAAAACGAGGCCAAAACTACTGGCTCAGTCCCCACTTTGCACACTGGGGCTTCACAGTAACACCAAGGGCTTGAACTTGTGACCTAATCTTCAACCCCTTACTAAAGCGTTTACTCTAAACTAATCCCTTCTCCGGTGACACCTCTTAGGAATTAAATGTTGTGACCTTTTTTCGGCAAAGACAAAGCGGCAAAACAGAGTCTGTCACTCAGAGGACATCGCAAATTTATTCTCAAAAACTCACATAACCAACTTTTCTCTGGCCAGTAGAGCCCCCCACCCCAACACACACACACACACACACACACACACACACAGAGCTTAAATGTGGCTCTAGTGAGTCTGCTTGTAATGTAAAAGGCCTGTTAATTCAACTGCCCACCAGTTAGTCCCTCTCTCATAAGCGCAGGTCTAATGAATGTCTTTAATAGGCCTATAGCCGCACACCACAGTCCCTCTCTCCACATTAAGGCTTCACAGAACACCATGGGCCGCGGCGCAATCTCAGCGCTGGTCAAACGAGGGTGTTAACTACCAGACGGGGAGACATCCGTTTATATATTTACTTTAAATAACCCCCGCGGGTGTGACCCCTGACCTCCACGGTAATGTAGGCCAGCAGGAAGAGATTGCCTGTGTGAGTAAGGCTTGGACTAGCAGTCATTAACACAGGACTTTATTGAAAAGAGGAAAACTGGACACACACATACGAAGTACAGACTCTTTCTGATCCACATTTCCCCCTAAGATTCAGGTGTTAATGTTTGTAGAATAAGGAAAAATAATCATAGTGCAAAGCATAGAAGATGCAATCTCAGTCATATGCACATTGCTTTGCAACAGCTTTCATACCCATTGAATCTTAATTATGTATTTTGTTTGTTTATTTTATTGGGATTTTACGTGATTGACCAGCATAATCTAACCTATAAATAAAAATCTGAGAAGAAGGCATGACATTTTTTTATTCATCTCACTTTACTCCTAAATAAAATACAGAGCAACCAATGGCCTTCAGAGTCCACCTGTGTGTAATCTAACTTCAGTTTATACAGATGTTCTGTGTAGGTATCAGAGGTTTGCTAGAGAACATTGGAGAACAAACAGCATCATGAAGCCTGAAGAGCAGAGACGATAGGTCAGGATTTTTCACTCTTCCCCAGCACCACATTCAGGCCCAGTTGTGCACACTACAACAATCCATTAAAACGGGATTGTTTTTCCATTTTCACATTTATATGGCAACATTTGTATGGCGATATCCACACACAACATATTTGTAGAAACACTAAAAAGGGTGTAATTACCCTGCCACACCACTAGTAGGCGGTATGTTCTTTGAAACTCAACAGGGCACGTGTACAAACGCTTCCTACTTTAAAAGGTAGCACCACTAAATAAACTTTCATAATGGTGGGGACTCACATGTTTATTGGGACAGGCAACAAGGTACAACTGTTGCTTCAGGTGATTTTGAATTATAAAACCATCACTGTAGTGTTAAAAACGCATTCATCTCTACTGATTTCTACATTCAAGACATCAGGATGTTTTTGAATTCTTCCTCTCTGGAACCCGTATTTAAAATCAATGACAACAACTCCTTTTAGAAACCTATATGAATCGCAACATCTTATTTCCCATTGGGATTAATAAAATAACCTTTTATCTGAATTAAATAGAATGGAGAAGTTTTAAGCAGGGTTAGGTTATGGACAGAAAACTACCACTCCGCCTTAAACACAACGTCCCCACTGTGAAACATGGTGGTGACCGCATCATGCTGTGTGGATGATATTTTAACAAGAGGAACAAGGACGCTGGCCAAATTTCAAGGGATGATGGATGAAGCTCAATATAGAAAAATCCTGGAAGAAAACCTTTAAGAGGCAGCAAAGTGCTTGGGACTGAGGTGGAGGTTAACCTTGAACCAAGACAAAGACAAAAACATACAGGTACGGTTGCTGCAGATCAACTTTATGTGTTGGGACGCCCCAATCCTTGCCTTGATCTAAACCATCAAGACTTGAAAATGACAGTTCACAGATGCTCCTCGTGTAGTATGATTACGCTTGAAAAGAAGAATCTGCAAAGATTTTTATCCTCTAGATATGTGAAGCCAGGAGAGAGACACCCAAACTGCATACCACACTTTTCAGATTTTTTTTTTATTGTAAAAATCTGTATCCTTTTCCCTCCACTTAATAATTATGCACTGCTGTGTTGGTTTATCATATAAAACCCCAAATAAAACACATTTTAGCTTGGTGTTTTATAAGACAAAAAGAGAAGGTGCTCAAGTCGTATGAAGATCTTTTCAAGGTATCTTGCCTCAAATTAAAGTAAAATAAATGTAGAAAAATATGCAGGTGAGAGCAAACAGCTCGTGTTAATCACGCGCTGCTCAGTAGAAATTGTATCAAGCGTTCACGTCAGCAGCGTCCTCCATCAATCGCATCCCAATGAAATCGCACCGCATTCAACAATATCAATATCCAGGTAATTTAATTTCAAAGGACAGGCAATTAAAGCAGAATCTTGGGGGGGGTCAATGGAACACGAAGCAGCGTGAAAGCCACTGACTGGCGCACTTAAAAGCAAGAGAGTGAGAAACGAGGCAACGGAAAGGAAAAGACTCTGATTGCATTTCACCTGTCAATGACACGCTGCGGAGGATTATTGCGCGCTTGTGTCCGAACGCGAAGAGCGCGCGCGGAGTCGTCTGAGCGCGTGGCCGCTGTGTTTGCGGCTTCCACCGTGTGTTATGCCTGAAGACATACGCGCAGTAATAGAGCGGCGGCGGAGTCAGACAGCTGCCCAGCGCCATTCACAGCTCACAGCTCCCAGCCTCCACTCCGCGCTGTTCGCCTTCTGATGAGAATTAATGTACTCTGATGTCCCCTAGGAGTTTCCCCACTACCCCACCTCCCCTCCAACAGCACGCTAATGAAGAAATACAACCTTGCCAAAAATACTGAGGTAAAGAGCGACAGAGAGAAAACACGAGACCGAAACCGAGCGAGAGGAACCAGCTGCGGACAGATCATTTCGTAAATAGCCGAAACGATACGGACCAGAGCAAACGTATGAGTCAAATAGGTAAAGCGAGAGACAAAAGCATGTGTTTAAAAAAAAAGGCTAGAATAAAACTACAGGACACAGACTGAGGAAGGCAACCGTGAGGTCTGGCCGAGACCCAAGCCGCGTGCCCTGGACGGCCGTACCCTGCCCCAGGGCTGCTACGGGCGATGGCTGCCCTGCCTCTCCCCAAGGGGCTCCCTCGACACCGACACCCCTTTCCCATGCACACAAACACACACTTTTGTTTCCTGCAGAGACCCGCAGGTGGATGAGCAGCACAGACAACTGCATTCATGACCCCGAAATAGCAACCGAACGCCCGGGTGCCGGATGTGAGACGCGAGGCGTAAAAGCTGACCGTGACAAAATGAGCGATGGAAAGCGCTCAGCCAATGTCAAGGAAGTTGACACAAATACACCGGCTCACTCTTGGGGTTATGTCCATATGGCGTCTATGAGTAAAGTTCAGGATGTCCCTTAAGTATGCCGCATTTAGACACACTGTTTATGTCCTTAATACGTTGAAATAGATTGTTTATTTCTCTAAGTCTAGAACAATGGCAAAAAACGTTTAGATCTGATTTGCTGCGTTACACTGGAGGCCTAACCAAAGCTTTTTTTAATTTCCTGCAATAGTTTGTCTCCAAATGTCAGCAAAAATCAGTCCCTAAGATACAACCGGACAAACCAAGGAACTTATGAATAGCGCCTATCGTTTATCCGTTCTTTGCTGCTTTAGTTTCATCCAAAAGTACTATTATTCCATAAACTTTCTTAGATCTTCCTCCATTAAACCTGAATGTATTTTACTAGGACTTTATATAGTTTCTTCAACAGATTCAAGGGCAGCGCCTGGGGAACCCGCGTAAAGCGGGATCTGGGGCAGTTTGGAGGGACGCACCTAACGGCTTGCGCTCATGTAGCAGCGGCCGACTGGCTGCGTTCCTGGCAACGCAAGGCCTCAGTCAATCGTTCCCCCAAAATGTTTGTTAAGTGTATGTGATGGACGGTTGTACTGGAACTGAATTTTCAACTGTAATGCAAATTGCAGTTGACAAATAAAATTGATTGATTGATTGATTGATTGATTGATTGATTGATTGATTGATTGATTGATTGATTGATTGATTGATTGATTGGTTGATTGGTTGATTGATTGATTGATTGAGACCAACACAGAGTGGCATATAATGTGAAGCTGAAGGCAAAAAATACATAGTCTCCAAAGATATTTTGCAAATAAAAATCTGAAAAGTGTGGCATGCAGTTCTAATGAGCCGCCTTGATTGTGATGCCCCTGAATAAAAATCAGTGCAAATCAAAAAATGCAAAAGGGAAAGGCACCACTGCAAACATACAAAGATATGGCCGTCCACCTACAACTCACAGGCTTGGCAAGGAGAGCATTAATGAGAGAAGCAGCTAAGAGCCCAGTGGTACCTCTGGAGGACCAGCAGAGCTCCACGGCTCAGGTGGAACAATCTGTGGACACGAAAATTATCAGTTGTTCATTCCACAAATCTTCTAAGGTCTTAATAGACGAGCGGCAAGAGATGCTAACATTGAGTCCATGTAGGGAACCCAACGAATGTCAAATACAAGTTGCCTAATGCTCCACATAACCCTGAACAGACCATCCTCAGAGTGAAACATGGTGGTGCAAGTGCCATAGTTTGGGAATGCTTTTCTTCAGCATGAAGGGGGAAGAGGATCCGAGGTGACGGGAGGATAGATGGAGCTAAATTCAGGACAATCCTAAAGGGGAGGCTGCAAAAGACTTGATAACCGTGTATCCTTTTCCTTCCACCTCACAATCACATTGTGGATTGTGTTCGTCTGTCACGTAAAATACACCGACGTGTGCAGTTGTAATGGGATAAAATGTAAAAAAGGTGTACCAACACTTTTACAAAGCGATGTATCCAAAACTTTGTCAGAATATAGGGGATTTTCTAAAAGTTCGTAAAGCCAGCTTCATAAGGAACTAAGTCAGTTTATACTCACAGGTTCTTGGCCTTAAAAGACTCTGCAAACTCCCTGACGCTACGGAGCGAAGCCAGGTTACACATCATGGCCTCTACTCTTGCTTTGTGCTGTTGAGAAAAAAAAAAAAAGAAAAGAAACAAAAACATTACTACAACAGACAGGAGAAAGAAAAAGGGTTGAGCGTCAAGGGAGGAGTTATAGCAAAGCAATTAGCAAAGCAAATATGGCATAACTACAGCAGCCACAGCGCTAGTCTGCTGTTGGGGTGGGGGCTATTCTGTGTACTGTAATATAAGAAGGACAGGTTAGATAGAGGTTTTTTTTTTCACCTTCCTTCTCTTTTATTTCAGGAATTTTAGATATTATTTGGAGCTTTAATTTGTGGAATGAAAATTGATGCATAAAATAAACTGAACCCAACAAGCAAAATTAGACAAATAAGGCAGCAAGAGAGTTTGCCGTCACTCACTTAACTTTGCAATTTCGTCTGTCCTGCGTCAGATTAGCGCGAAAGAACCAGTGCAGACTGCGGAGCGAGCTACGCTGTTTCTAAACGTACAACAAAGACCTAAGGAGCGCTGTAATTCCAGCCTATGTGTGTGTGTCTGTGTATGCGCGGCTCGTCTGACGCCATATGCTGAGAGACAGGGTGAGGACAGGGGAGGAGAGGAGAAGGGAAAGATAAATGACTTAAGAAATGAATGCATAGCTGCATTTACACACTGCACAAGACGAGCTAAATATTCATCACCCTCTCCACAACAGTGTTTCGCTCTGCTGCGGGCCAGAGGCCTCAGCTGAGACAGACGCAGGCCTTCAGGCCCAAGTCTCTTTAAAAACAGCAGAAAACCATGTTTGTCATGGTGCCAAACGAGAGCCTTTTCTCTCTCTCTCGTCCGTTTTAACCTCGCGTCGTCTTTATCAGCGCGAGCCTTTAACAAACAGGCGAGGTTCATGGACGCTCACATGGGACCTTGACATATGTTAGCACGCAAGCGAGCAGCTCGAAGTCGGACAGAGCATCCCTCGCACTCAGCTCTCAGAGTTCTTCCTTTCCCTTCGCAGCGCTCCCTATCCCCGAAGGAACGCTGTCAGCTCACATAACGCCCCGGAAGAGCGTTCAGCTCCCCGCTCGCCAACCGCCGGCGTTGCCGCCGCTCCGCTGTCAGCCCTTTCTTTTTTTTTTACAGACATTATCTCCTGCATGTGACCATCACACAGGAAAGCCTCCCCGCAAACCTAAGCATACCCGACAGTCCCAGCAAGGACGTTCGGCGGAGCAAGTAAGCGCGGCGACAACAACAAAGGGTTAAGAAATGGGATTCTTCAGGCATTTTACTGACACCTTAACTGCCCCGGGGTGTATTCAAACATGCATACACAGGCACATGCACACCCCCCCCCACACGCACACAACAAATTCAATGTTGTGACTCAAGGGTAAAACCATGCCATCACACCATTAGCTACGCTTGAATTATTCTCTTGATGCCACTCTATACCATTATACGGATGCTATTACAGAACATTAAAGAGCTGATTATGACTATTATAGATATGATTATAGGGTACCTGCTTATATGATCCACACACAGCAGTAATCACAGGTGAGAGGAGACAACCGTCTAATTTAACGACTTACAAGCGCAGTAGGCGTTTGCACTTCGTGTCACTTTCACATGGTCCACAAATTGAAAGGAAATGGGGTTGTTTTCAAAAGCCAAAATAAATGTTTTTTTCGTTGACATTAATGCATCTTAAAACACGAGTTATGCACTATGCCACAAATAAAAAAAATAAAAACTTTTTTGGTATAAAATTGGGCAGAGGTTCTCCAAACAAGGTCAGGGTATGCAAAGCCGCGTTGTAATTAACGCGGTCACTATAAGGCCTCCTCAACAGGAAAGCTCTCCATGTGTGCATGACCAGCAGCGAAGATGGGAGCAGGTGTCAGCTTGACGAACATCTTCTCTCTGGAGAGGTGAAAAAAAAAAAAAAAAAGAGGGGAGCAGAGATGGAGAAATGGAAGACCGGAGGAAGGATAGAGGGAGGGTTTCAGGGGGCCCACTGGAGCAAATCCAGCAGGAAGAAGGTGAGCAGCCTGCTTTGCCCGCCTGCCTACCCTCCCCCTGCAGATTGAAGTCTTGCGAAGAAAATAAAGTTTATTGCCTGGAAAGAAGCGGGGGGAGCATGTAAAAAGCATTAAAGCTATGGAGGTGAACAATTAGACAGATGGCCAGGTTTTGGAAGGAGAAGAAGAAGAAGGGAGAAAAAAAAAAAAAAGGATAGAAAAAGACAGGCGGATCACAGAGATACAATCGTTCAGGGTTTTTTTACGAGGGCCCTGACAACTTCCCTTCTCTTCAAGGGCGAAAGCGAAAAAGTGAGGGACAGAGCGAGCGGCACCGCAGACCTGCCCTTCCGTTTAAAGGAGCTCGCTGCACCAGCTGGGGCTTTGTCTGAAAACAAAAGACTGGCTGCGGGGTTCCTACACTTTTCTTATGACAAAATATCCAACATGTTCCTGATTCAAATGATCCAGAGGTCTCTGTGCTTTATGGCAACATATTAGAAAGTATAAACACAAAAGGTCAATTTATAGATTTGTAGTGGCTGGGTGGACGGATAAAGCTTTAAGACAAACAAATAAGAAAGCTAATAATATTAATATTTTTTTTAACTTGCCTCTGTGGAAAACACTGCAAACAAATGACTGCGCATAAAAAAATGCTCAGAAGGGAGTTTAAATAAATGAACCGCCGTTCAACTCCAGCCGTCGGACGTGAGGTACAACACTCGCTTGAAGGAAGGAGAGAAGTACGGCAACAAATTCTTTACCTCTGCCTGTACGGGACAAAGCTGAGGGCCTAAGAGCCTCCCCTGGTGTTTCCTTAGGTTGAGGAATGAGATGTGGTCCCCACTGTGGAGAAGGATGGAGAAGGAGTGGATGGTTGAGTAAGGGGGGGGAAGGGTGGGAGCGCTCTAATACAATTATAACTGAGGCCATCCAATCCAATAAAATGAAGAAGTATTAAAGCAGGGGTGGGGGGGAGCCCCATCCTGTTCAATAAGACACTAGACCACTCTGCTAACTCCTGAAACACACACGTGGGCATCCTCACACACACACACACACACACACGTACACAGGTGCACACACTTCGCTGACCCCTTTAATAGCACAGCGGCCACCGCTAATGGACGCAAGCAAGTGGAACCGCCAAATAATACACTGTCTTAATGCACTAGACTCAATCTCATCCCACATTCCCCCTTATCCTTCTCAGGCCTCGCTCCCGTACTTTAACCCCCGGTTCCATCTACCCTCACCTTGTGCCGCTCGCCACCTCGCTGCCCCTTATGGCTCGCCGAGGCAGAGGCTTCTCTTAAAAGGGCTTCAAAGTACCCCGTATGTACGAAACACTTACCCGTCCGGCCTTAATTAAACTCCCCGGCCACAGTTAGGAAAAGATTTGAATTGATTTCCCCTTCCTGCGAATATTCCTAATGTCGGTTTTAAAAGGGGAGAGCGTTGTAGCGTCTGCGTGTCTAAACCAGCGGGTACAAGGAAAGGTGTTGAAAAGGCGATGAAAGTGAACGAGCAGGGAAGAGACCGTGTGAAAAGGGCACCTTATAAAAGCAATTAGAGAAATGACTTTGAGCCCTTCTTCCTGCTCTGTAGAATAGAACAGGCCTCGGAGGGAGGAACACAGGGAAACTCGGATCTGCGTGACCTTGTCTGCAACACACACACCCCCCCCGCTAAATTGGCCATCAGCTTTTAAGACTCGTATCGCAGATTTTCTGTATATTTTTAGCAAAAGTAAAAAAGAAAAAAAAAAAAAAAAAACGGGGAGGGGAGAAACTGTGGAACACGCAGCTCATATATCATCCTGTCACAATTATGACGTTTGTTCATAAATACCAACCAATCTCCTCTCCACCTGGCTAAGTCGTGTGCACTTGTGCT
This sequence comes from Fundulus heteroclitus, assembly GCF_011125445.2. Lineage (NCBI taxonomy): Eukaryota > Metazoa > Chordata > Actinopteri > Cyprinodontiformes > Fundulidae > Fundulus > Fundulus heteroclitus. Next base: position 296,747 of record NW_023397395.1, on the reverse strand, counting down.
TATGCATGCGCCACACAGCAACAAAGAAATATGGATACGACAACACGTGCGGCGCGGACGCGTATCCAGGGCGCGCGAAAGTAGAAAACATCTGGGCCGAGCGCTCCGGAGGAAGGCCGCAGAGCTGACCTCGGCGCAGATGAAAGAGGCCGAACGCACGCGCTCCTGCAAACCCTCACCCACACCGACGGACCCTGGCGCTCCGCACGTTACAAACGCGCACAAATAAACAAATGCCCTCGCGCGCACACACATTTCCTCACCCACCGACGCGCAAACACAGTGCAATTAATAGGGAGGCAGGTCTCTGGTGAGGAAGAGAAAGTGCCTGTTCAGCACATACAGGCAGAATATGCAATTTCCTCCAGTTAAGTCTGTATTAAATTGATTTCTTCTTTCTCTGACACGGACTGGGTCCCCCCCCCCTCCTAATGAAAGCTGGATAATCTACAGGTTTTCCCTTTCCTGAAATCAAGTTACAAATCAAGCAAGTGTGGGGGCAGATACAGGGAAAGGTGAAGGAAGGACATGGGATGATTTTCCAGATGAAAAACATGAAGAATGAGGCAGAGGCGTGCCGGTACTCGGAACGTGCGCCTGACGCGCACATACGGCCTCGCACGATGAGGGAAAAAGGCCAGATTGTGCTAAAGTGATCACTGGCCCCCTTATTTAGAGGCATGCAAAGGGCAAGTCGTGTTAATAAAGAGAACATTAATGAATGCAGCACATCCATTAGCGAGCAGCTCAGTCAAAACTGACAAGGAGGCAGAGGAAGCAGAGACAAACTCAGTTCAGAGAGAAAAATAAACTTGTTTATAGTAAAAAGGCAGAATAAAATGTTATAGTATATTGGTTATTGACAACAATGGGTTAATATGCAAACAGGCTTTTAATATTTTACAGTAAGCAGCCAAAGTAGCGCAAATTTATACCGTTTAGAGGCGGCTTAAACTAGCTGTATTCTGACTATTTGGGTTTAGGAGCTTTTGCTAAATTCTGTAAGTTAAAATCAAAACTTTTTCAATGCAATCATTATTTCAAATTAAGAGCATCAGGATATACAAAATACAAGTTCAGTTAATAACTTAATAAATTATGTTTAAGTTAATTAAGCGTGTATACATCATTTTTGCAATGTTTCCTTTTCTGTTGACTCCAGGATTCTAGTTCACACTTAAGCTAAATTCATGTCCATGTGTGAAATCATGAAATATGTGAATAAAGTAGGACAGAAGCACAAAGCAGCCTAGAAAGCAGCAGGTAAAGGCTACATGTTTTTAACCTTTCCTTAAATGGTCATTTTTGGGTCTAAAAATAATTACATTCAGCTTTAAAATACAACCCATGTCAGCTTAAATTCATCAACTCTGGCAAGTAATTCCAGTGATTTTGCACTTTAGTCACCTCATACCTTCCTAAAGTGTACACAGTAAAGTATAATTGTTTTCAAGTCAAACATCATCAAATATACAGACGTTTGTAAGCTGGTTTCAGGTGCAGAAATGTGCTTAAAACAATATCAAAGAAGCAATAAATGAACAAGTGTAAACATTGAACACATTAGCAAATGACATTTCAGAGCTTGTACAGAAAATATGTATATTTTTTACGAAAGTTTAAGAAAAACTGAGATGATTAAATTTGAGATTTTTGGGGACAGAAATCCAATATTAAAGTTTCTCAGCACCTTAATTCACTTTGTGACTGCAAGCACATCTGTCAAATATATTTGGCAGAGTAGTTTGTTGCTCTTATAACTTTCAGAATATAGTTTCACCAGCCCTCTCTTTTCAAATCTCCTGTTTCTCTTTATCTTTGCAATCATTCAAGGTTCAAAAAGCGACACAAATCAATCAGATCAGATTATGAAAAGGCTTTTCCTGGTTTACATTGATTTCTGGTTTTGGTAAAGCTCACACTGGGTCATTACTGGTATGACAGATTCTGATTTCTTTTTCTGTTGTTTTTTGTTCTTTTGGGAAAGTTTCTTTCTCATTTAGGCATCAAAACCTACAAGTATCTCCCAAACATTTATAAAATTTTGACATTTAATGAATAGGAAATGAAAAACAAATCTGAACATCAGTATCGGACCAGGAAAAAAAAATGAATGAAAAACAAGTAACCAATTTATTGGTGAACCTTTACTCAAAAATATACAACTACTATTAAATATGTTCAACATTTTTCTCAGATATAGTGAAGTGGGAGGATATTTGAAATCAATGCAAATCAAAGAAAATATGTAAGTGCTAAAGTACTTCTAATTTACCTAAAAATAAGACTGAGTAAAACTACCCTGTTCGATGTACATTAAAATCAGGTTATTTAGTTGGATTAGGGTGTATTTTGTTGCTTTTGAACTTTCATAAATAAATTTAATTAGACATAAAACCTTAACCACTAGTCACATGATACATGATGAGTCCACAATAAAGCTAACCATTTCAAATTCAATCATGTATAGCAAAGTTTGAGGAAAAACCTTCTGATATATGCATCAAATTAAGCATTGAAAGAGACGGGTAGGAGTGATGACAAATATGAAGACAGAGAGCAGGACGGAGCTCAGGACAGACGCAGAAGGAGAGAGACAGAGATTAGGAACGAAAAGGACAGGGCGGTCATCATAATTGCAGAGTTTGCTTTTCAGATGCAGACAGACCAGGGCCAGGGGGCCTTGCAGCAGGGATCAGATTCCACACACACAAAAACTCATACACACACTTAAACTTAAAAAAAAAAATGACACAAAAAAGCCAACCAGTGGGCTTTTCTTCTTTTTTTAAATATAATTAAGATTTATTGTCTGCATCATCTATAAACTTCCCTCAACGTTCAAGGCTAACACGTGTATAAACGCTCCTGAGTTTTCAGCGTGTGTGTGCGAGTGTCCTATTCTGCCTGAACTTCCGTTTCTCTCACTCCTTCACCCAGGGCAGAGGCTGATCACATTTACATTAAAAAGAGATGGAGATTTAAATAATGTGTCTATGTTCTCAGAAAGACATCAAGAGATTTTCATCTTTCTCTCCTCTTCCTCTCCTCTATTTCCTCACCCTCTCCTGCTCCCTTCCATCACCCCCCCACCCACCTCCTCCTCCTCCTCCCTCATCCCGACCGCTCTATCTCCGCCAGATTCGCAGACAGTGCACATTTTTCCCGGATGTCTTCAGTGTAACCGATCCCCCTAACAACCAGGATTTTAATGCGATCCATATTGCTCCCTAATATTTCAGATCTCCGAATAAGCGCCGGCAATTACATATTTACACTCAACTTATTTTGCAATTCTGTACAGGGACTTTAGCGACCGGCTGGAACAGCACGAACAGACTTAGAGGCTGATTACATTGAGGCTGGGTAACAATGAAGTAGAAGGGGGGGAAAAAAAAAAAACAACCGGACCGCGCGCATTTCTCGTACACAACTTTCTCATCAGAGGCGTCAGCAATAAAGCGCCCCTCTCTCAACTACGAAATAATTTGTTCTTTTCCTAGTGTGGCGGTAATGTGATTGCTTTATCTAAACCTGCTAGTTTGAGACCGTTTCGTTTCCTCCTAAAACATTTCCCGACTTGTATCATCATCGTGTCTCTATCCCGAGGCCGGATACGACACTGCGGCTCTGAGAGAGGAGCTTACCTTTTCTTCCCACAGCGCCGTGGCGAACACGTCGCTGTTCAGAGATAATGAATTAAGCCTCTTTGATTTGATACGTTTTTTTTTTTTTTCCTCAAATCAGCTTTATGAAAACATGAGCGTCACATAACTGAATAAGAGGAGAATCTTGTAATTAAGAAACGTGGAGACCTTTGATGTGAGTAAGTGTGAAATAAGCCTTTTGATCAAGGGATGTTTTCGACCCTCCTCAGGGTCTTGTGTGCCCTTTGATTAAAAGCTTTTTTTTTTTTTGTTGTTTGGAAATATCCTAAAGTGCCAACAGCTTTTTCATACTTTCTATAGAAACAAGAAATTGGGTATTTACCTCTTTCTTTGGAAAATAAAGGATTCTTTTCTTCTTATCATAAATCATAAGTGGCTTGCGTGGAGAAGGGATTAACATGTTGCTCAGAACAGTGTCCACACCTATTGAACTTTGCCATGTTACAACCACAAAATTCAGTGTAGTTTATTGGTGACAGAGCAAGAAAAACTGGCACATAATTGTGACATGCAAAGGGAAGGACACGTGATTTTTAAATCTTTAACGAATACAATTTGGAAATGTCTGACGTGCATCTGTATGAAACACTTAGATTGATTCCCTAATATAAAATCCAATGCAACCGCCTTAAGAAATCTAAAATGACCCTAGCCAGATTGATGTCGCTCCGCCTAGCTCCACTCACATCCATCTGGGACATCTCCCATAGAGAGTGATTTCTCCAACCAATTTTATTGTCCAGCCTATCAGGACGCAGGGCTGGAGTTTCATAGATGTAACGTAGTGGAGAAGCGACTGTGAGACTGTTTTGATTCAGACAACAATGGCGGCTCGCATTGAGGAAGCAAACGTTAACATTGATGCTGCTATTTCTTCCGTGTTGTCCAATCTACCTAATATTGTTTCATTAAAAGAACATCAGAGAACGGCTCTGAAGGCTTTTGTTGGTGGAAACGATGTTTTCGCCCTTCTCCCGACCGGATTTGGCAAGTTTTGTTTTCCGGGGCGCGCCGCGGTGGAGCGGTTAGCGTGAACCATGTTAGGAGGCCTTTAGTCCTCGACGCGGTCGGCCTGGGATCGACTCCAACCCGCGGCGCTTTGTCGCCTGTCTTTCCCCCTCTTCCTGTCAGCTCACTGTCAATAAAACGCGTGCCACTAGAGCCGCAAACACATTAAAAAAAAAAGTTTTGTTTTTTCCTGCGTCGCTCTCACAGCGTCACGGGTTAGCTTCAGTGTGAGTGGTTGAAATAGCACGTCGATAAAGATGACAGACAAGTGGCTTATCCAATCATATGCAAGGATTTTTGATAAGGCCCAGCCTTCAAAAAAGGCAATGCCTATGGAGAGGTCCCAGATGGATGTGAGTGGAGCTAGGCAGAGCGAAATACATCTGACTAGGGTCAGGTTATAAGAAATCCCCTTTGTTAGAAAAACAAAGTCCATAACCCTTTCAGATCATCCTTTCATTCTGTGATTTCCACATGCTCTTTACCCTTCACAGTCTAAACAAAGGTCCCAGTACTGAGTAGGGGGAGGGGTGTGTTAAAGTCCACCCACCAATATTTCGCCCCTGAGCAACAAACTGTGAGTCTAGTTCCTTTGGTTCTGCAGTCCCAACTTTGCGCTGTAAATCTCAACATTTAACCTTGTATGGTGAGAAAGAACAAAGTGAACCATGGGTTTGTGGTTGCATGTTTATTGAGGAAGATGGATGTAAAAGGGGCTCATAAGTAATCTAATCTTAAAGCATTGTCCAAAAGAGCTGCAAAGATCCACAACTCTAGTCAGAGAATCTATTAGGATAACAATTAGTTATGTATTCCACAGATATGGCCGTTAATGAAAGAGTGACAAGAAGAAAGACACTGTTGGAAGAAAGTCGTAAGCCTCCTTTAATGTTTGTCCCAGGCTATGTAGGGGAAACGGCAAACATAAATCAAGATGTTCTGGTCAGAACCAGAGAAACCATTTTTTGGGGCAACATGCAAAACACTACATGTGTTGTAAAGCTATGGCCAAACATCACCTTGAACACAAAACCCACAAGGAAACATGGTGGCAGTGAGGATGCTTTACTTTGGACCTTTTTGGGGAGCTGTACGGGGTTGATGGGAAGCTGGATGAGACTAAATACAGATACAGGTCGATGCTGGTGTAAAAAAATAAAAAAATCTGTTAGAGGCTGCAGAAGACTTGAGACTGTGGTGGAGGTTCACCTTCCAGCAAGGCAATGACACATACTACCAGAGCCACAATATAATAGTTTAAATAAAAGCACGTTTGTGTTAGAATGGTTTAGTCGAGGTCCAGACCTGAATCTTTAAAAGATTTATGTTGACAGGTCTTGTTCAACTAATTGGATGGTCTTTTTACCAGCATTTTGCAAAGAAGAGTGGGAAAACATTCAAATCTGTAGATGTGCGAAGCTGGTGGAGTAACAAGCAAAACATGGTCCTACAAAGTATTGAGGGCGCAGAGTAAATGTGCACACACATATGCCACTCCTTTGAGACTTTTTTATTAAATATATATTCTTTTCCACATGATTATGCACTTTGTATTGGTCTAAATCCAACTAAACTACAAAGTTTAAGGGGTGTAAATACTTTTGAAACACCCTGGTTAAAAAATAGACGTGAAATAGGGGTAAACGCAGAGGTCACCTTCTGATAAATGTATTATTATTATTCAGATTCATAAAAACATTCATTAGAGCCACTTCGAGTATAGTTTAGATCATCTACTCTGCTTGCTGATAAGGTCACACAGCCATGCATTCTGCTAAAGTGTTGCACAAATCTGAATAATAGGAATCTCATCATGCATCTTTAGCACCTTGTCGCCTGGTAATAGCCTGAGCCCCTCTCGTACAACAATGTAATAAACGCATCACGTGACCTCGGCAAAGGCCAGGGGTCGGTGAACTGAAGATTATCAACGGATCAGAGGAGTGACAGAGAACAAATGACGCCTTGTAAACAAATTGAATTATTACTTTAATTCATGCACTCTGATTCAATTTGCGGAGAGAAAAGTCCTTCGCAAGGGAACTCGAGGAGCGAAGGCATGACGAAGAGGAGGGAGGAGAGAGGAAGGATTTTCCACCGTCACCTGGTCCGACAACGGTTTTGACTCCTCCGTGAATTAAAAAGTAACTGCATTACTGACGTTGACCGTCTCACAAGAGCGTCTTCCTTTTAGTCTCCTGGCTAAACATATTAAAGTAATTATGGCCTGCCACGGACTGAGTGTCAATGTGCAAACTTAATATTGAAAAGTTTAAATTGTGGTAGATTATCATAGCAATTAAAAAAATTCTTAGTGGTACAAATAGGCACAGACCACCTAAATCTGAAGAGCTTTTAGAAGAAGGTCTTGTGAAACTTACACAATCCGTGAACTTTTCCACAATTTGTATTGTAACTAGATTCTATGTGAGGGGCCTACACAAAGTGGTGCATGATTGTAATGCTTCTCAAACTCTTCCAAAAAAATGTGAACTGAATGGCAAGCAGCTGTGTACAGCCCCCTACTCTGATGACCCTAAATAAAAATGCAGAAATTGTCTGTTTAGTAAGTAGAGTCCACCTGTGTGTGTAATTTAATCTCAGTATAAATTGTTCAGGAGGCTTCAGAGGTCTATTAGGGAACATTAGGGGGGGAAAAAAAAAGCAGCACCATGAAGACCAAGAAACAGAGCAGAGGGGTCAGAAAGAAAGCTGTGAAAATGTTTAACGCACGGTTAGGCTCTAAAACAAAGTTACATCTCACTCAGCACTGTTCAATCAATAATCTGAACAAAAGGAGTACGTCGTACCAAGACATAACTATCCACCTAAACCGGGCATGCCCAAAGTGCGGCCCGGGGGGGGCCATTTGTGGTCCCACAACTGAATTTCAAGAAATATTTGGTTCATGTGGCTGATGCAGATGGAAGATTTTAGTTTTAAGGGCAAAATTATTACACGAAAGTTCAAATCCTACAATTGAAAATGTTACACATGGGGCGCGCTCGTGGCGCAGCTGGTAGCGCGACCCGGGTTCGAATCCGACCCGCGGTCCTTTGCCGCATGTCTCTCCCCCTCTTCCTGACAGCCTACTTTCGGAAAAATTGAGCCGCTAGAGCCGTGAAACCCCCCCCCCTCCCCCCCAAAAAAAACAAAAAAAACAAAGAAAATGTTACGTACAGTAAATATTCATGTTTTAATAAACACACTTTTGACATTCTCTTTAATTTCGTAGTAACATCTATCCAGTGATATTTAATTATTCAGACTTTGGTGCATTAAAATCTGCTTTGAAATCGATTATGAAAAGTGGCTAATTACAGCAAGTGCTTTGAAAGAACAACTGACCCAGATACTGTTCCGATATTGCTAGAGCTATACCAAAAAGAGATCCGTTTATTATTGTTCAAGAGTCAAATGAAATTATTCAGAATAATTTGCAAACTGGACGACCATCTTTTAATATGACATATGAGCAAAACCCTTTTAAATCCTGGATCTACAATGATTTTCACATTCATTTCCTTCGAAAAATCTGAGTAATAATTTCATGATAATCGTATGATAAATCATATCATGTAGAGCAGGTAAAAAATTAACAGAATTTTTCTGGTTTAAAAAAAAAATTCATTTTTTGGCCCTCGACTGCCTTTGATGTGACAATTTTGGCCCACATACCGAAAAATTTGGACACCCTTGCCCTAAACAGACCGACTGGGCAGAGGGAGGATAAATCAGAGAAACAGCCAATAGGCCCAAGGTAACGCTGGAGGAGCTGCAGAGCTCCACAGCTCAGGTGGAACATCAAGGCAGCGCATCAACATGATCACCCTGATCACCCTGAACAGCATTATGTGTGGGGGTGCTTTTCTTCAGCAGGGAGCAAAAAGCTTTTCAGAGTTGATGGAAAGATGGCTGGGAGGTAAATAAAGGGGATTTATTAGTGGCTGGAAAACACATGAGCGTGGGGCTGAGGTCCACCACCCAGCAGGATTCCAACCTGAAACATACGGTCAGCACAACAATGAAATGGTTTAGCTAAAATAATATTTCTGTGTTAGAAGGGCCCAGTTAAAGTTTAGACCAAGGCATCACGAGAAGACCTGAAAAAGGATATTCACAGATTTCCTGGACACAATATAACTAATCTTTACAAAAAAAGGAAGACGTTGAGGTGTTCAGACCCAATAACAGACTTGCAGCTCTATTTTTAATGAAAGGCTGATCTACAAAGAGTTGATCAAGGAAATTGTGTCGATTCAACTAGAACACATGAAAGCTTGCTTTTGTCATTTAAAAACGAGGAAAAGTAAAAAGGGTAGGAATACTTTTGCCAGGTAGGCCTACTTTATATGTAATGGCCAGACATAAAAGCCAATTTTCTACATTCCACCCTATATCCTTAAAAAAAAAATCCTGAATTAAAAGACTGGTATTTAGATTGGTCTATCACCCAAAGCTGCATTAGGTCTCTCCTCAGTTTGCTCCTTAATTCCATCAGAGTAATCCCACGTTATTGCCCTCTAACAGTACCCTAAACGGAGAATAAAAAGTTTGCTTCCCTCTAGCAGTGTATTACCAGGAAACAACAGGCCCGCTCCTCATTAAGTTATAGATATAAATGCTCCAAAGCATGAAATTACCCCCGAGCCTCCCTCTCCAAATAACCTGGTTTGCAAACAAATGATCCGAGCACAAGCAGTAAAAGGCAGATTATTAAAATAATAGGAGGGATTTAAATTTGCATCCACAGAACAATTCAGCAAAGGACTGTGCAATTACTCCTCCCCGCCTCCTCGCCAGTTCACTCCACCTTTCTACTGGCAAAGCCCAGAGTCCCTCGCACTTTATTGTGTCCATCTGTTCCCCCTAAGAAACACGAGCACGTTTTTGGTGTCTGCAGCTGTGCTTTCCATTTGGGCCCAAGTATTGTAGCGTGTGCGCTAAGATTGTCTGTTTTTCTAACTGAAGCCAAAATCCTTTCCGCACCCTTATAAAGTAATTATTTTATTCAGCTCTCCCCTGAAGTCTGTGTTTTTTCTTTTGCTATGACAAATATCTAACTTTACCTCGGGACAATAACAGTCCCCTCCTCCTACCCTGGAGCAAATGGGGAGCGGTGAGAGAGTGAGGTGAGCAGGAACGGACGAGGCAAAGGGTGCTCAGGTCTACATTACCTCTGAGTTATGGCCTCCATTTGCATCTCAATCAGCCTCTTTAGAGAGCCCACCACCTTTGTAACACCCCCATCACACCGAAGCCACCTCAGGTAATCAGGGAGATTTAGGGGGACTGGCAGCCTACTGTGGGCACCCGCTGGCTGGGGTTTGCAGCTCATTCCCAACCCCTGGTCTCACTAAGGGCCCTCTGGGCCACATCCAAACACCGGAGAATGGCAGCACTTAACAAGACCGAGGAAGACCAAGACAGACGAGCGGCAGGAAAAGGCCATAAAACAGAGGGAAAACAAAGCACAAGTGTGATTACAATAGATCTTCCTGCATGGGTGTCTGCATAGCACTCCGTCGCTGCCTCATTAAAACAGGGAGGGGGAACGGGAAAAACTTGAACTTGTGACCCCAGGTGAGAACGTTTTGTCTCCGAGTGAGAGTGGCACTGACACCGTCCCAGCGCACCCCCTCCCTAGCAGAAACCGGTTCTCCGGCGTGTAATGGGCAGTCCACGGGCCAAGCAACCGCCCAACACACACACACACCGACACGGCTACACGGTGTGATTTGCAGATAGCTAATGCTCCACCTGAGACTCGCCTCTCTAGTTAGCGCCGTCTCATGGCTGAACCGTCCTAAGGTATTATTACCCACAGTCAGACCTATTGATATTGTGGGCCCGGCGTCTGCTCACCTCCTTGTTACCGCCTGAACCCGAGCGCGCCGTCCTATCTGACTGTGTGCATAGCTGCTGTCGGAGTGTTTGTGTGTCTAAGACCTCTGGGCTACAGAGCAGCCACTGCGCGCGGTAGAAGACAACAGGCTAAGGAAGCTAATGGAGAAACACCGAACACACCAGGGGCCTAATCAAGTGTGAAGGAGACGTACCCACAGGTCCAAATCCCTCTCTTGCACAAACATTCAAGCCTTTCTTCCCCTCTCTAATCTCGCGGATGCCCAACACTGCCTACAATGATAATGCATTGCTCAGAGGTTTTGGTGAATAAAACTTGTAAAAAAAAAAAAAAACAACAAAGACAAGAAGAGTGGAAAGCCAACTTCAGGAGCAAATACAGATGGCTCAGGTGAGGCGAGAGAGAAAACGGAAACGTGGAGAGATCCAGAAACAGGAGCTGAGCTTCAGTTATCAGAATCAAATATTAGTGGAGAGAAAGAAAAAAAGAAAGAAAAAAAAAGCTGGGGAGTGGGCAACATTAATCAAAGCGTTCACCTAGTGGGCAGCCATATGGCAGATCAGCACGCCAACCGAGCAAACTTGCTGATCTTCAGTAACGGAGTGCAATTAATTCCACTGGCTGCATTCATCTCTCCCTCACACGCTGAAGGAAAGGGAGGTAGAAAAGAAGGAGCGGGTACAGAGGAGGGTTTGTTAGGACTTTCTACTCTCCACATCAACTATTTTTTTTTTTATCCTTGCGCTCACTTGGAGCAAAGGAATCAAACCCAGGTGATGAATGAGGTGGACACGAGGGCCTCAGGTAGCTCCTGTGGGGATGCTGGCGGAGGAATGTGGGATGGGACAACAAAAAAAGGGAGTAATTAGGAAGCTAAGAGATGATATAAACAGAGTGGGAAAAGTGATTAGCAAATAAAAATCATCCAATGCTTTTGTAGGACCTTAAAAAATGTAGTCATGTCTTTAGATACTCTTGAAACGAAAAGAGGGAGATTTTTACTTAGAATCCACCACAAGAGAGGGAGGTGTGTACAATAGCAAAAAAAACAAACAGATCATTACTATTAGAAATAGATATTCAAATTTAATCAAAGTTGATCACCTACATGGGGAGTAGAAATAAAATATCATGTCAGTCTCAAATAAAAGAAGGTCGTGCAATACTTGTGAAACTCCAGATGTTTTCAAACTCAAATTTACAGTTCTCAGAAAATTTAGGGGCTTTTTAGACATTTAGGTACAAATCTCAATGTAAATTCAGAAAAGAAAAATTTTATATGGTTCCCTACTGAATCCCTGAGTGCTCCTCTAAGTTGAATTTGGCCAAAAAAACATCCAAAGGGAGGCCCTGGTTGGAGCTTCCTCCAGATGATGCAGCTCTTCAGCTCTAACTCCAAGGCTACATCTGGTCGCCGTCAGAGGAAGCTAATTTCAGTCACTTGAATTCAGGTTCTAGTTCTTTTGTTCATCATCCATACCTCATCATCATAGGGTGAGGGTTGAACCATAGACAGAGTTTCACTTAAAGATTAAGCTTATTCGTCATCACCGCAGATCAGATTAACACCTGCAACACTGCACACAGGACCCAAAATCCATCTATTCATCTCCCGTTCCATCATACTAACACTTGTGAGAAAGACAAAAAGACACGTGAGCTTCTCCACTCTTCCAGCCAGATACTGATCCCTCACCTGGAGGGAGCAATCCACCCTTTTCTGGTTGAGAACCATGGCTTCAGACTTAGTGGTGCTGACAATGTAAAACAAGAAAATGGCCTATGATCTATGGCCTATTTGTAATTAGCATAAAACAGATCTCAGTTTGTTAGAACGAGTTACATTAAGATTTCTGATGTTTTTCTTGTAAAGAAATTAGTGAATAATGTTTAAAATGGCATGCTCTACTTTTCTTCCCACATTTATCCACACCTTTCATGACAGCTTAAGAGATCCAGACAAAAAGGAAATAATTTGTGTCTCTGTGCGTCTAGAAATGGGAAAACTTACACGATTTGCAGCCAAGTCATAAAAATATGCAGATTGTGCTCCAAATCCAATCTCAACAAATTTTGATTACGGTCTTTCTCTGGAAGATTAAACAAACTAAGATCTTTTTATTGATATGTCATTTCATTAAAATGTAAATTAAAAACAAAACAAAAAAAAACAGGATAATGATAAGTGATATTACTCACAATCATTCCGTTTTCTTCACCCGCGTAGAAGAAGCTACACAGTAAATGACGGCAAGGTAAAGAAAACACAGCCAGACGCTCGCATGCCTCTGTCACAGCTTTTTGGTTATTTGTTAAATTAGCTTCTCCCCTGGCTCTTAATACAAACTAATTTTCTTTAGCCGCAATTTCGTAAAACCCGAACGTATTCCCCCAGCTCTCTTGTCCTAACAAATATACTGCAAATGCTATCTCGTGTCCATTCGTAAATCGGTGCATCCCATAGGCCTAGTCACTATACCACCCATACCAATATCATAAACGACTGCAGTGGAAGGCTTCATTAGGGCGGCAATGCCCCTCTAACCCCCATAATCAGAGTATTTTCCTCAAGCACAGTGGGATGGCGCTTTATGGTCCAAGTGGGGCTCTGTTAATGAGGAAGTGTACATGTCTCTCCATTTCCTGTCTAGTCAGTTTCTGCAGTTTCTATAGCTCGGACTATTATAATAATATGGCTTTTTTTAATGAGGTATATTTATCTTGATCATAAATCAAACCCCACATAGTCATACACAGAAGTGCTGCAAACACGCCAAGTCTTCTACAAAAAAAAGCGCTTACGGTATATAGAAGAGGTTTAACACGGACATTTGGAAAATGAGGAAAAACATATTAAGAGGTTTCGATCTGCAAAAACTGTGTTCCCTGCACTGCTCAGAATGCATCAGATTAGACATTTTAATTACAAAAACTGCTTTCCTCCGAGGCTTTTCAAAATGTCCCTGCTGGACTGTTAGAAGTGGCCGCAAAAACATCTAACCCTAACCCTAACCTTTACACAATTAGCGTACCTAAAACTCCTAAATATTAATGTTTTTTGTGATCTCAAGAAGAAACCCAGCCCAGTACAAAGGCTTTGTTTATCTGAGTTTTCTGTAAAATCCTCCAAGTTTTTATTTTGATTATAAAACGTTCAACTGGCCAAAGCAGGGAACTCTTTCCAGTTGTTTCTGGTGTGGGAATCTGATGGATCAAAAGTGGTTTAGAAACTTTATATTCCTCCATTTTTCTGTCCCTTCCCCCTTAAACTAATGTTGCTATTGATTATAAACTACAAAAACACGACATCTGATTTGTGATCAGTCTGTTTAGTATTCTGAATATTCAACTGTTTAGCCATAACTTCCAACTATTAACCTGCAGAAGTAAGGTGTATAGTAGTTGACTTGATTGCCTTTCTTTTTTTCTTTCTTTATTTGAGTTTCTATTTTTTTTTTATTAATCTTTAGTAAATAGGTGGGGATTATAACTGGCCCATTTTAACACATGTAATAGGATTTAATCTACTTTACTCCTCCTTTAGTATGATCCCTTATACTTATTATTGGCTCCCATGTTTTTTCCCTAAGATCCTTAGGTGAAGTGTAATTATTTTCAATTGATGCTAAAGAAATCTTAATCTGAGAATCATCCTGTAATCTTCTTGCGTCCTTAAATTTGAGACAGAAACGGTTCAAAGGGAAGGAAAGCATTCCTCCCTCAGGCTTATTGATAGATTATGAGACTGAAATATTTAGGCAAATGCATATAGTTTAATGTCGCTCATCGGTGGTTCAATACTTCACACAACATGGCCTTAAACTGGCACAATGACGACGAATTACAGCTAATGTCAAAGCAAATACTTTCTCAAAGTTCCCCCCAAATACTCTGCTTTTTCACATTCTGCTCTCAGCCCACTCAATCTTTTCAATCCCCTTTCCCCACACCTCTCATCCCTCGCTGTCCCTGACTCTCCTCCTTTCCATCATCCCCTCTTCACTCCCAGGCCTCATTGACATTAACCTGGAGCACTCACATTTTCCCATGGTTCCCCATGTTACTCTCCACATGTCAGAGCAGGAGGCTTTATGGCCCACATCCATCAGCGTCACATGCCAGGATTTATGGGAGATGGAGTCCAAACTCAATAGCTCTGAATCAGTCCTGATGAATCCGACCCCTGGGCCGCAGTGTGATTTAATACATGAGCATCTTAGCCCCCTCGCCCCCACGTAACCCTGCCTCACTCCCACTTCCAGCCCACTCTTCACTCAAACTCTGCTCTTCCCTTTATCCTTCAGGCGAGTCTTCCCCCATGTCAATCACTGAAACCAAAATGGAGATTTCTATTTCAAAAGTCTCAAAGATGAACATACGTACATTGAGAAAAAGCGATAATGCATTACCATCTAGCCTAATCTATTTAGCTTAAATCATGACATTTTATCTGTAGACACCAATGCCATTTTTTCATAGACGCAATGATAAGCCAAAATTATTTTTGCTCCACTGCTTGAAACCACAGATAAATCAGTAGATGCTAGCAACTTTTAGAGTTTTATGAAGATGATAAGCGAAAAGAGGAATTCGATCATTGATTATAGCTGAATTAGACTGACTGTTCAAAGTTGCATGTAAACATGTTCCAGACTTCTGGATCACAATGCACTCTCCATTAGTAGTGATGGAGCATGACAGTTCCCCGGGTGTTTTAAGCATGTACAAAAACTTCAACAGTGGAAAATGGCGGTGATTCATTGTTGTGGTGGCAGCATGCCTGGGTCCTCCATAGAGAAACCCGGTAGCAGCGGTAGTAGCTTCTCCATGACATGCACCCCACTTGCATCTGAATGGATTGGTCATCAGAGATCTGGAAGGAGGAGGTACTGGCCTCATGCCAAAGCTACAACCTAATCATGCTCACTCTAGGCTGGCAGCACTCCAAGTAGCCTAATTTATTGTAACGTTTGGCACCGCACTTGCTATGCACATGGGGGCTTCTGAATGCTCTACGTGCAACAAAAGGAAACTCACCAAGTAGCTAAAACAATCACTGTTGAAATAAAAAAGGAACCATTCTTAGATGGTGGGCTCCCCTGAGAAGCATCCCAACTTGGGAGTAATGCACACACCTCCAAAATGCACATGAGGAAAGGCTGCTGCCAGGAGATACTGTGAGGTCTTTAGCTTACAGCTCAAATTCAAAATGACTTTGGAGGTCACGACATAGTGTTTTGCTATTAGGCTGAGAGCTTATTTGCTTGGCTGTGATTCTCTACTAGTTGAAGCTACTAAAGGAGCAACTACGGCCATTAACTCTACTTTTCTTTTACATAGAAAGTACTCCTGGATCAGTACTACTGTGTTCTATTGTGTCTCTGCTCTGCCTTCATAAAACCCCATAAAGTTATGGCAGATGGTCGTTCACACTGAGCCAGGTTCTGCTGCAGGTTTCCTTCTGTTAAAGGGAAGCTTTCCCTTCCGCTGTTGCTACATGCATGCTTGATATGAGGGATTGCTGCAAAGCCAAAGACACAATGCAGGCAACAGTACACCGTCTACATGCTCGTCCAGGAAGCATGAATGCTGCAAGTCAGTGCCTCAGTTGTATCTGCTGGGTTTTCTTAGATAGAAAACTTTTTGACCAATTTGAATTTAAAGGTGCAAAGCCAAGTTATTTGACATTTTTATTTAGTTATACATCAGTAGCTCACTCTGGTTGCATACAAAGTAATTCTGAAAGATTGTCACATCCTAATGGCATATTAGTTGTTATTTTTGGTGTTTTATGCTTAGTTTTGCTCATTTTTTTAGTAAATAAAGTCTTTCGTGTTTGTTTACGATTTTAACAGAGGTACGTAAATATGATTCCAAGTAGGAAAAGACTGGAACGTCGCTAGGAATACAATAGGACCGTTGGTGTTCACTGAAGCGGATGCTAAACGTGGCGAGGCTCAGATGTGACCGCAGAGTTGACTGATGTCAGTAAATGTTCTGATACGAGGCTCTTAAAGTTGCTGTTAGATCGTTGGTCTTCGATCACACTGAGCTGCCGCTTTATTGCGAGACATTGTGGGGGGGGGGGCTCGGTCCGGCATTATTTATGATTTATGCAAACCGGCATTATGATAATTCTGCGATACTGTCGCTAGATGTCGCTACGTCTGTTTATATTTGTAAATCGCGACCGAGGGGATTATTCTTCGGCTCAAAAAAAGACAATCAAAATACTATCAAGATGGAGGCTTGATGTATATAATCTTATTTTATCATAATCAAATGATTTTTAAGTCTTTTTTATAAGTATATTACGTGGCAAAATACCTTTAAAACTGAACTTAACTGCATTGTTTCATAACTAGGATATAAAATGCATGTAATTGACTTGGAATCTGTCGGTATGATTTGATTGAATTGACTTTCTGATTAAGTGCTTTTAGAGGATTTGTAGTGAATTAAGGCTATATAAATACACTGAACTGAACAGTTATTTTACTTCATCACAAACAATCTTCTAAGTAAACTGTTGACAGTCTGACAACAGCTACGCAGATATTTTAGACTATTGACCAGAAGCTTACTTCCAGCACCTGAGGGAAGCGCTAGAGTACATCCAGGGATACTTGGCAACGTTGGCGGCTGTGAAGATGCGGAGGCCAAGAACAGGAAAACGAAGGCGACTGACTATACTGAATATCCATGCGAGGAGTGTGCGGAACAACCTAATTTTCTCTGGCATTCCTGAGCGCACAGGATTTCCTCTAGCGGCAGCTGAAAATCCTGAGCAATGCCGTAAAGACCATCACATTCTACCGTATGTATCATCTGGGAGTGAAGCAGGCCAAACACCACCAGCCAGTAATAGCAAAATTCAAACATTTCAAACACAAAGAACAAGTCAAAAAGCTGCAGTTGAGAACTGTACGATTCAAACTGCAATGTGAACAACCGTGACCGCTGACATGCTCTCTTTCCTGTAAGGAAGAAGGGAACGCGCTATGGTCACAGTTGACAGGTGTTACGTTAATGGACAGCAGTTTTGGGATTGGGAGATTACTCCTTGGCTTTACTGAATAAAACTGCAGGTAGGATTAAACAGTAAACACTGAATAGATGACAGGGAAAGTTTATTGGCATTTAATAACTTTAGTTAATGTGCAAGTGCAACTCATTGTTTTTGTGATTTTGATGTGTACATCGCTCCTGTTTTTCTTTTATTTCACTTCCCAAACATACAAACACGTCCCTCTCTCTCTCTATCATATACACACATAGAAAAGAAGCCACTTAATAGAAACTTAGTTTAGACCTCACATTTAGTAATATTAAATCAATACTATTTGTCACATTTGGAATATACATTGAATAGGAAATAATAATAAAAAGCATAAAATCACAGATCAACTAGAAAAACTTTAAGCAGCTGTTGTCTTACTCCAGGAAACCCACGTATCGAAATCTAGACCGAGGACCGAGTGTCTAATTCCTTGTGTCAGAATGATTTATTATTCATCACTTAAGCAAAAAAAAAAAAAAAAAAAAAAAAGGAAAAGCAGCTAAAGAGGGATGAGAGCAGAAAATAAATGACTAATAAACTTAGGCTACATCCTAAGAAGAAAATATGTTAAATTAAATAAAGAAAACAAAAATTAGATACTAAAGGCAAAGTACAATTGCAAATACAGAGACTGGAGTTGGAGAACATAAATCTTATCCTAAAATCAGATAAAGATCACACTCTTTTATCTAGCTACCAACCAATATCACTTAGAAATGCATTTCTGAAAATCATCTGCTAGACACTGCCCATAAGATTTAAAAAGATAACTCCACATATTATAAATCCTGACCAGGCTGGATTTATTAAAACTCTGTTCATTATAAATAATATCAAGACAACTTATCAATCTCACTGCAACACCCAAAATTAAATGGTTTAATTGTTTCATTAGATGCAGAGGAGGCTTTTGACTAGTTTTATTGGAAATGTCTATTTGCCACCTTGCATCAATTTGGATTTGGACATAGTTTTTGTCATGCGTCAGACTACTATATAGCCCAGCTTGTGGGAAAACGAATGACTGGATTTGGTACAAAACAGAACATGAAAAATAAAACAGGAGACATAACCTTTATATTCTGTTCATGTGGGGTAGAAGGAAGCAAGAACTGGACAATAGAAATTAGAAAATAATGGCAAAATCCTAAGAAAACATTGAAGGAACATGGTAAAGGCTGAAAAGCTATTGCCAAAGACCACTTTAAAAAAAATGAGTAGTGGCTTGAAACTTTGCTGTAAGTATTCTTACGATCCTGTTCTCTGACCAGATCCACGAGAAGACATCACTTTGTGGGCCAACACTCTTCCACGTTATGGTCCACAGCAGAAATAATCAGTGCGGCTGCACTGGTCTACATATATAGCACTGTGACTTGGGGAGTACGTGGTCAGAGGTTAAACTGTGTTCACTGGTTTATGGCACACTTTATTACACAGTTATTTGATATATTTACCAACCCCAAGACTTGCTTTATATAGAGCTGGTTATCTAGAAGCTCTGCGGTGCAAACACACACACACACACACACACACACACACACACACACACACACTCAGCACACTTCTCAGCTGGAGGACAGGAAATAATATTGCCCTGCGGCCCCCCAAACAGGCTTGAACCCTAATAAATGCTTTACACTGTAAGAAACAGTGAGGTAGTTCCGACACCTCCGAGCCTCCCCCGGCGAACACATTCGGAGCTAAGCCTGGTCACAGGTCAGGAGAGCTTGTAGCTCTCTGTGGTGAAGGGAGCACAGCCGCTTGAACCTGTAATATGCGCCTCTCTCCCCAGATGCCACTTGTTGGGGTTTTAGTGCAGGGGGAAATTACACCTGCTCCCTGTGTGTCGACGCCGGTCTCAGGCTGAAACCAGGGGGGGGGCTACGCGCCTATAAACACAAACACACCTCTAAGCCTTGAAAAGGAACTCAGACATGTCTGTATCAAAGACGTCAGTAAGTCTTTGCGCGTTTATTTCGCCGCAACACCGCTGAGCAAAACATTTCACGGGTTCGTGCTTCGCACACCATTAAAAAACACAGGTACCGCTCGGAAAATATGAGCAGAACAAACAGATTAATGGCCCCTCCTCTCCATCCGGGAGTCCTACAGGAGGGCTGGCTGGGAGGATGTAACGAGAAACAGATCTGACCTGACTTTTCCATCCAAACAGCAGGTGCGGGGGTAAAAATAACTTGACACAGTGGCTTATTTATACTGTTGACACAAGATCAATGAAGCTGTGTAGGATTAGGACACATTATTTCTGTACTGTAGGTCTGAGCATTTGCAAGTGCGCAGGCTTAATCACGGTTAAAAACAGGGCGAGCTTTTTAATCATGGAAATGTTCTGCAAAAATAAACACGACGCGCAGCCCTACTTCTGCGAGCCAACCGGCAGCTGAAAGATGATCCCCTAAATGGGCTGAGAGAGAGAACGAAACTAATAAAAAGGCAGTGTATCAACGTATCGCAGTCAGGCATTAGTCACGTGAGGGCAACTACGCCACCAGCGTGGTGTTCGCTAAATGAATCCTTCTCGTCCTCCGTCTGATTTATGGACCTGTAAAAACACACGTTGTTTTTAATCTACCACTGCCTGCATCTTCCTCACTAATGAAATGTGGATGCGAGCATGTGGCATGCCTGCGTGTGTGCGTATGTTTGATAATTATGTATGGGCTGAAAGTCTGATTCTCTAAGCATGAATTTTCTCTCCGCTAAATATGCATTCGGTTATGCAGACTGATTAAGCCGTAAAAAACCAGAGTCAACTCTGAGTCTAAGCGCCCACAAAACACACAGACACGTAAACCTGCGTGTGAAATTCACAGAAAACAGGGACACGTTTTTCCCAGATGCTAAATCACAGCTTCGCCTTGGGCAGGATTGTTTGAAAGCCTGAGGCACTTCAACTGGTATCAGTTTCATGAAACCTGACAGGATATCCGGTGTACGGGAGACAAGGGTCAGATATTCAGTCACATTGGAGACAAAAAAAAAAGAAAAGTTAAGGGCAGTGTTCAAGATCTACTGCAGTATGCAGTTTACAGCGGAGTCAAATATTTGACCACATCCTCAACGCAAACTCCGCCCTTACACACACACACAAACACACGCGTTAGGTTATTTCCAGACTTGAAGACTCAGAATAGTCATTTATAACAATATACATGTAACAATGAGTTTGACTCGTCGCTGAAGCAGTAGCTCAAATCTGGGAATGACGTCACACCCGCGCTGTGCTCTAGTTAAGAGTCATTAGCAGTGGGATCTGCTAATTGCTTTTGGTGATAACTTCAAGTAGCAATACAAAACCACAGCGCATTTCTTTGAATTTTATGCATTCGAATGGACATATATTTAATGGAGGGTGGAATGTTCTGCGTGTGCACATTACACATCACTTTGTATTAAAGTGATACAAACATTCAAAAGTGGGGAAACAAAAATCTATATTCTTCCAGCTTTCTGGAGGTTTTATAGGTGCTGCAGCCATATATGATACAATCAGTCAAATGTGCTTAAGTTCACTTCTTAAACTTTCATGAAATTGGTAAAAACAGGAGGTTTTCTTCTTAATATATTATTGTAGTATACAACAGACGTTTGAATTTTGACATTGGGGAATCTTCACAAATATGACTGAAGGATAATAACAAATAAAAATGAAACACAGGTTGACATAGTCAGCTATCAATATTTGAAACGACGGCTTATTATGGATTAACTCTAGACTTTCAAGTTAAAGAAAATACAATTATAAACCTTAAAGTAACTAATTTTTTCGGTCTCTTCTAGGAAAAATTGCATTAAATGTGCTGTCAAGAAATCTCACAACACTGATGAATTACACCCATGCAAGGTCAATAGCTCCTAATGTTTTGAGGGGTTATAGTGCCGGGCCGCTGCAATTCTGGAATGTGACCCTTACCAAACTCTTGTCAAGTGCTGGTAACACTATTCAATAATCGAGGTGTTTCAGCAACTACCTGACAACGTCACTTCACTCATGATGCAACCATCTCAACACTTTGTCATCCCTTCAGATCTGTCAGCTCATTGGAAACTGAATGATTTCCCAATACATC
This sequence comes from Fundulus heteroclitus, assembly GCF_011125445.2. NCBI lineage: Eukaryota > Metazoa > Chordata > Actinopteri > Cyprinodontiformes > Fundulidae > Fundulus > Fundulus heteroclitus. The sequence continues at coordinate 275,051 of NW_023397395.1, read as the reverse complement.
ATTGGCCTGTATGTGCAACAAAATTACACCCAAAACTGCACAATTCCTTATGCTTGCCTCTATTTTGTTTTGTGTCAGTGACTATATCCGCTAAAGATTAGAAAAGAATTAAGTCTAAGCTCGTATGAACTTCCTCGGAGGTTCTGAGAACTTTTGCTAAATTCAAAACGGAGCTAAAAAAAACGCTAAGAGCACGTGGTATAATTGCAGATAAATGTTATAGCCTTGTTGCCAGATGGTTTTTGCAATCAACATTACTGTGTTTTCTTGTTTGGCAGGCATCAAGTAGCCTCAGTCTATTTGGCTGCGGCTTATTACAATTGGCTTGTCTCTTGATTTGAAACATTAGAGTGCACGCTGGACTTGTCTCTCTCTGGGTCAGCACTTCTCAGACTTCAATAAAAACATTCTCCGCTGGCAGAAGGGGAGAGGAGAGAAGGAGCCAAAGAGATCCGGGCAACCTCTCACCTCTCCCATTATAAAGGAGCCCCTCGTCCCAGGGCTACAAGTGCTCCTTCACGGGGGAAAGGCGGAAGACAGAGGCACGAGGATCTGTCAGATTCAAACAACAAAGAGGTGCCGCCTCGCACATCCTTCCTCGGCCTGTCCCCCTCAGTAGCAGTGACATCATTTAAATCATTTAAATCCTCCCAAACACGACCCACGGCGAGTGACCCGTCATTCGAACGCTTGCACCTCCTTGTGCGACAGCTGCCGAACTGCTTATTTAGCAAAAAAATATCAACGGGGCTAACTGTGTGATTTATTCAAAATTATTCCTCCACGGTGCTCCTTTACTCAGAGCGTTTACCCATGGTTCACCACGGTCCAGGCAATTAGGGGGGCAGGCCACACCTCTACAGGAGACAAAGCACCTGGCTGGAGCAGACAGACACGGGGAGGAACGGAAGCGAGCGGCGCGCAAGCCTTCCGCGATGGGCAGGAATAACTAAGCAGAGGGGCGAGGGAGAGAGAGTGAGGAATGCAAGCGAGGCACTTTAGGATTCATTTAGGTTCCCCATCTCCCTGGTCACTTTATTAGCAGTCTGGGAAGAGTGATACATGTCCCAAAGCTATGCAAAATGCATAATCAAGCATTTAAATAAACGCCATGCGGACGGGTGTGTGTGCCGTGCACGCGTGAGTGCACCTAAGCGTGCATAAGTACTTTTTGTTGTACAATGGCGTGCGTGGCAAAAATGCTTACTACAGTAAAACTTCAAGGTGTTCAAGACTTACACTTTTGGACTAACACTCTGTACTACACTTACAGTCTTTCAGCATTCCCACAAGCTGCACTGAAACAGCCCCCCCCTGCAAAGCCATGTTCAGGAAAGCATCAGAGTGGCTCTTTAAAGAATTCCTCATCCTTGTGTGGCTGCATTTTAAAAGGAAGCACAGTTGGGTAAATCTGATGTAAAGAAGGGGGTTTCCTCCTCAAATTGAAATGGCAATTGCACCCACTTTCAATCCATCCTTTCCCCCGTCTTCCAGCATCACGCTCAGATAGGAAACAGTTGAGGACAGAGGAGCCTTTTTATTCCCAGTTCAACGACAGACGGCGGGTAGAAAACAAACAAGCAAATAAAGAGAGATGGGAAGGTCTCCCCGGAGAGGCAGGCTCATGACACCAATATGCGAGGAAAGAGGCAGATTTTAAAAAGGGCCTTATTCTGCAAATAAGGGGGAGAACCGGTGCTCCTTCAGTGATTTAGAGGATGTGATTTGGAGGAGCGCAAGCAGAAGGGAGAACGGTTGAGAGGAAGCCCTTGTTAAAGCCTTGTTTATTTGATAAAAGTGGAAAAAAAAAAATCTCTCACCAAAGATGTGAGAACATTTAAAAGCGGCTGTAAAATAATATCGGGGAAAATATAAAAGTTTAGGTTAAAAATACTGTAAGACATAAAAACGATTAACCATGATGTAGTGGGCACTACGGGCCTGCTCAGCGACCTGGGAAATAGGCTGCCATTTCCTTGATGATTTTAGCAAGAAAAAAAAAAAAACGTCTGAACCAAAAAGGTGAGTGGAGAGGGCACAAGTCACCGTGTAAGGAGGGGGGTTACAGGAATGGTGGCAAAAAAAGAACAAAAAAAAAAAAAAGAGCAGCATCCTGAGGCCCCTGGAGGGGGTCACAACTAACCAGGTCAGCATTTCATACGTGTCACTTCCTGTTGGCCTCAGCTAGAGGAGCGTGGCTGTGCTGTGGTGTGGCAAGGCATGGTGGCCGGCGGGGATGAGGGCCTGTCCGGCTGACACACGGGGTTACACAGCAGGCAGATGGACAAAAGGCATGGACAGAAGTGAAGCACCACTCTCCCAGGGTTACAGAATGACTTTTTGTGTCAAAATAGGATTTTTTTTTACAGATTTGAAACATTTAAAATAAACTGAATCAGCTGAAACAAAGCATGTAAACGGCCTGATGGCTGATAAGGAACACAAGGATGGGGGGCACTGTAGAAGAGATGTGGGACTCATCCACTCTATGGCCATGATCCATAAACACAGAGTATTCTCTTACACGGTATAATATCGCAGAATACAACAGTATATACCATATTAAAAATATGTGATGAAGAACAGCAGCTACCTCCCTCTGTGCATGAATGGCTGCCGCTTATCAGCGCCGCCTTGCTCTGCCTCTATGACCTGTGTTAATGTTGCTGTTTGACATTGCAAGCAGAAGGCTCCGTTTTCCCTCCCAGCAGCCTCGGCGGACACCGAGCTTTAGCCTAATTGGTTCCAGAGCAGACCCTGACAGAGCCCTCCTCAGCATGCAGCCATATTAATACCCCCCCCCCCCGCCCCGCCACAAACACAGACACACACACACACGCACACCAAAAAAAACAAGCATAGCAATCAGCGACTAACTCGCTAATTAACGCCCTCACAAAACATCTCATTAGCATGTGTTGTACAACGGGGCAGTGGGGGGAAATGAGCATTTTGGATTAACAAAAAGAAAAAGGAGAGAAATTACAAAATAAGACGGTGGAACATGAGCGAATCTGTGCGTGTTGTATTCTACTCAGGGGCCAGGGGCCTTGGTTGGCCCGCAAAAGCAGCACCCTGCCTTCTCAGGGGAGTCCATTACAACTCTCTGAGGAAGGCCTTGCAGGGAAGATAAGCATAATTTTAAAAGCAATCGGGGGAAAAAAAATAAATCTCTTGCACGCAGGCAACGCTTTAGTTGTTAACCAGCAACTTAACCTGCTAGTGCTGTGAGTAGAATGGGAGATGGCGAGGTTAGGGGCTGTGAGGAAAAAGCGTGGGCCAGGAGCTGCAGGGATCAAAAGGTTTGCATCCGAGTCAAATCTAATAAAAAGAACGTGATATTAGGATGTAAAACATTTATGTAGCCAGCATGCACAAATCAGTGTTTCAGGCTAAACAAATATCTGTGTTCGTTGTCTTCAAGTTTTGCATTCCCCTAAACGCTCGCGCTGATGAACGTCACGTTTTGATGTTACTTCAGTCAACCCTATGAAAACAGCCCCCTTTGAAGCCCATGAGGCCAGTCGGTATCAGGCTGTAGCTCAGCTGGGAGAATCTGTTCACAAGACAACTATTAGTTGTGCACTCCACAAACGTGGCCTGTGAGGAACCGTGGCAAGAAGAAAAGCCTCAGCAAGTCTGGTTTAAAGTTTGCCACAAGCCACGTAGGGGAAGCATCAGACGGGTAAAGAAGGCCTCCTGGTTTGGGGACACAGAAAAATACACTTTTTGGCTGAAAGGCTGTTAGCTGTGGAAAGCTGGCAAGCATGGGGGTGGGATGCTTTTCTTCTGCTGGTACAGGGAAGCTGGTCAGAGTTGGATGGAGCTAAATACAGGTAAATCTAGGGCTGGACGATAATTCAATAACAATATATATCGATCGATAGACGTGTGGCGCGATAGGAAAAAAAAAGGGTGAATAAAACTTCGATAGAGACAGTTTTCCTTCCTTCTTTCCTTTCAGCCTATCATGATAGTTGATGCTGCAGTCACTACTTCCTCTCGACCAATCGTAATCGAGGACCCAGGCACGCCGTCACAAAGCGCCGCCCTCTCAAACCACAACACAGAGCACGTGGATATGTCGCAGCGGCGGAGGAAACGGTCCCAAAACAAAGCAGGTATAGCAGCTAAACTGGGCTCCCTTCTTTGTGATAAAATGAAAAAGCGTCCAAGCGGCATAAGGACATCACGCATGCAGTAACATGCTTTATAGTGATGGATATGTTGCTGTTGAAAAACCTGGCTTCAAACAACTACTCGCCACTCTTGATCCACGATATAAAGTTCCAGGACGCAAGTTTTTCTCTAACAGCGCTCCCTAAATTGTGCGACTAATGCAGGGAATCAGTGCAAAATGAGCTGCAATCTGTTTCCTTACACGCCACAACCTCAGCCCTGCGTCAGCCTCTCAATTATGAAACCTGAGAAGTAACTAGTGTACTATTCCCACCTAAATAGGCTATTTTATTTATTTATTTGGTATATTTATTTTGGTCATCTTACTGGTCACTTTAGTTTATTCTTTGTCAGTATTTAATAACATAACTCAGGTCTCTTAAGTTATTTTTCTTTAAAAAAAATTCTGTTATGGTTAAAAAAGTTGGTTAAATAAAGATTTAAGTGGAATTCTGTGTTTGTGTTCGTTATTAAAATTAAATCATTTAGCAATATCATAAAATGTCCAGGCAGAGCTGCACATAAAATATGGTTTTAAATATTTTCAATAATTATCAATATCGATCAATACGCATTTTTTTTTTTAACATATAAGCTTTTTTTCTATATCGTCCAGCCCTAGGTAAATCCTACAAAAAAAAAAGTCAGGGTCAAGACAGCAAAAACACAACAAAGCCAGAACAGAACGGCGTAGCTTAAAGCGTTTGAAGGGTCCGGGCAAATCCAAAACTTAAATCCGATAGAGAACCAGTCGGAAGACCGGAGGATCTATTGAGTCTGACACCGCTTTAGACATTTTGAGACGGGCAGTGGGCAAACATTTCAGCTTCTAATTTGCAAAGCTGGTACAGAAATACCCCCGAGGGCCTAGCAGTTGTAATTACAGCATAAGGATATGTGTGTGTGCTCCACTTTTCAGATTTTATTTGTAAAAATCCTGCATCCTTTTCCTTTAATGCACTACTTTGGGTTGCTCTACCACACGAAATAACCCAGAAATACTCTGAGGTTTGAGGCTGCTACGAAACAAAATGTGTGTTAATGTTTTTTGCAAGATGCGACAAGAACAGGACAAAACGTTAAATAAGAAGCTGTCCACAACATAAACATTTAATAGTGAAAAAGATTAAGATAAAAACTGATTCAGAAACTAGCCAGGAGGTGCAACACCAACTTTTCCTCTTCCCGGACGTTCTGTTGGCTGCGTTGTTTGTCGTTTGCTGGGAAGAATGAGCCCTCTGACCCACTCTTCCTAGCCGCTCCGACCTGCCCGTTATCCATCAGGGACCCCCGCTAATATACCCACTGTCAGTACGAACTTTGACTGTGGTGGACAGCGCTGCTGCTCAGAGGCGAGAGTGGCCGTCTACTCAGACACAGGAGAAGAGTTGGAGAAAGAGAAGTAAAAGTAAGCGGGCAGCTGGAGGTCAGAGGTCGCCTGCAATCGGGACGCCGGCTCCACTCCTGGCAGCCGGAGTGGAAGCCTGCGAGGCACCTGGAAGTAGATACGGTGACCTTTTCTGCAGAGGACCCCCAAAATATACTCACTTATCAAAATGACCTTAACGTTAGGAGCATGGGAAGGTAAGCAGAGGCCATCCATCATCTTAAAGATTAATCCTCCTCTCTATTCTTCTCCTGAATCTATTAATAATGTCGCCAAAGGGGCAGAATTTGTGGCCAAGATTTATTCTGATATTGTGACTTTAATTCATTAGCCTCTAACGGGGGGGATTCCTGAGAAGGAGGAACGAAGACGGCTTCAGAAATGCTAATTTAATGCTCTCGGAGCGAGACTATTAATTTGATTGTTAAATTTGTGAAAAGATCTGCACATGCCAAATTTAGCGCAGAACGGGAGATCATCATGTACAACCATGAGGTCACACTTTCTTATGCTTTAAAAAGGTGTTTCCTGTCTGTTAATTTAGCAACATCGGGTATCTTGGATGAATCTGTGGCAGGTGCGAAGCTGGAAAATCAATTGTGGCACAGAATCTGGTACTGGGAGCTTTTCCTCACTCGTTTAAACAAAGCAGTGGATTTCACAGTGTAGAGCAGCGCTGACAGCCCCAGGGGCATACTTCAATTAGAGACTTTGGCGAGTTTAAACACTGTAGATCTGCTCACGCTTAAAGGCATTTGTCTCCCGCTCTGCCCCCCCCCCAACCACCCCTTTTTTTTTTTCTTCCTCCCTCTCAGCCTTTCTTCTCATATCTGTGCCGAGCACTCACTCTCCTCCATCTTCAAGTCCTGCTCGCTGTAATCAACCCAGCACTAATAGCTTATTCTTTCTGCTCCAGCACCCACATTTCGCTTGTTTATTTTCCCAAACTCGTAAATCTGGGCACATGTCACAAGTGCAGCGATATTAGAGCAATAATCTCAGGTAATTATCAGATGCCCTTTCACATTTACTCCCCCCCCACCCACCTCCCTCGCTCCCTCCCTTTTTAACTCTTGCTTCACAGAGACACAGGGGAGGATTCAGCATTGCTCCAGAGAACTGAGGGGCACGCAGGCTGTTTGTATGAACTTCAACCTTTAGTAATTTAGTGAGATTTTGTTTGTTTTTTTTACATTTTCTATTCATTGCAATAGTTTTCAACCTAAATAAATCACATCTGATCAATTTAGACAACTGTAAATACAGCTTTTGTGCATGAAAAGAAAGGCCTTCCCTGTTAAAAGGGTTATGAAAACATATCGTTAGACAGCAAATGATGGATCTCTGAATCTGAGGCCAATTTTGCCTAGAAACCTCCTCACCTTTGCAAAGACCATATAAACTAAAGGGATGTCCCACCCCTTAGAGGTGTAATGAGAGGCTCGGGTGCAGCAGCATTAAGCAGTGATCTACATATTTTTTTTATTGTTATTAAGACACATCAGGTGTTTTATGACTGAATGCAGCTATCTAGCTATCACTTTGTATGGTAAAGTAAATTGGCCATCTCTATCTTACCACAGACTTTCTCAATGGGTGTTTTTTTTATCTGTTGCTCTTTTTCCTACATGTTTATGCTCATTTCTATGTAGGAACCTCAGCCATTACGATCTGTACTCTCAGGACATAATTTTAATGCAGGTGCCAAAAGTCAAAACTGACATGGATAAAAAAAAAGGCCTTTAAATTTTCTGCTCATGCTCCTGCTCCCTGGAATAAAATGCAAAAGGATTTAAAAATGTAATTTCTTATAACTTTGAGGGGATTCAAGTCAATATTAAAGAAAAGAGACATTAGCTCACTTGGCTCTTATGACTGTCTGAATGTTTCATTCTGCGTGATAGTCCCAGGATATTTTACTTATTATTTTACTTTTTGTAAGTTTTGAAATGTGAACCTGTTGTTTATGTGTCTTTGTCCGTAGTCATCTTTATTGGCTGTGTTGTATGTTTTATGCTGCTGTCTTGGCCAGATCACTCCTGGAGAAGAGGTTTTAATCTCAATGAGGTTTTTTTTCTTCCTGGTTTAATTAATTATACCACTTCATTCTATGCCATATTCCTTTTTCAGTATTCAATAATAAAGGTTCAGTACAATTTACTGCAAATAGATGGTATTCTGTCAGCAGTATTTAGAAAACTATTTAAATTTAATAAGAATAGAGCAAATACAGTTTTCTTGACAGGCTGGCATTATGTTCCCTGGTGCAACATTTCGACCTAACACAGAAGCAGTCTTTTATAAACAGTTTAAAGAACAGCAAATGGTTTGACTTAGTCTATTTAAAGGATTCACTGAAAGTAATAAAGTCACATCACAGGACTGCATGCCTCCAAAGAAAACTCAGGGTCCGTCCCTCCGTCCCACTCACCCACTCCTGCTGTATGAGGTGAACGGCCGCGCTGGCCCGGGACAGGTTTCGACATGCCAGGATCACATGGGCCCCGTGAAGAGCGAAAGACCTGGCCGTCTCAAAGCCTGAGACAGAAGAGAGGACACAAAAGTAGGAGGTTAAAAAAAAAAAGAGGAAAAAGCAAGCAGTTCTTCAAAGATTAGTTTCATTCTGAAAATATCTTTGATTCTACGCGGCTGAATCTAATAAGGTGGCGGTGGGGGCGTGCGGGTGCAAGCTAAAATCTTCATCAATTTTCCATGTAATTTCTTTTATTGAGCAGCTCAGTGGTCTAGCAGCAGGAGTTAATCATTTCTCTCTGAAGTGATGAAACTGATTGAATCATTGTGGCTCAAGACTTCTTCCCTCTCATCTCAGATCAAGTTTTTCACTCCGGCCCGACAGCTCTCAGGAACCCGTCGCTGCTCGCACCGGGGTTACCAAGAGAGGGGGGGGGGGGGGGGGATCGGTTGTTAATTATGTTAATAATTACGCAGTGATGGCAGTAATTAAGAAAAAACGGTTTATAATGAGAGAAGCCAAATGAAAACAGACACGCCGTTCAAACTAAATCTCAGTGTGACATTTCAGCACATCAAAAGGGGCTCCGATAAGTGCGTTTCTCCGATGAAACGAGGGTCTGCAGATACGCGCAGAATTTATCAGTCCGACTCTGCTTCATGGCCCCATCCAAATCATGTAGCCATGATAAAACTGACAAAAACTGGAGATAGACCGAGAGAAGTTCATTTCTAAATTACAAGTCTAAATGGGTCATTTCATCCCGTAGGTTAAATTAATTTATGAGATCTATTTTTTTTTTTCCTTTGCCATATTTTTTTATTTCCTTCTGACATTTACTATCCCTCACAGTATCGAGGAGAAGTTTAGCGGCACTACGTCAGTCTAAATACAAACCATTGCACATATAAGCGTGCACATAAAGAGTGAGGGGCCTGATTGACAAACTGAGAAGCAACATAGTAGACTGAGTGCATCAGAGGGTGGATTAATATGGACGGTAATTAGATTATATGTCTTAATCTGATTTTCATTAAGAGCAAAACTGGGAGGCCTAATTGTTAGAAGAGTGTTAAGGACTAATATCTATTAAACTAAAATTGGAATAGGACTGGAATCCCCTCTGCTGACAACTGAAGCTTGGAAAATGAAACTATTATGACACTTTAATTGGGTGTATTAATGCTTATTATATATAGATATATAGAATATATATCAATTATCTATTATATATATATATATATATATATATATATATATATATATATATATCTATATATTAAGATATATATATCTATATATACACACACCATAATCTACCTACGTGTGGCATGTGAGATTAATGAACAATAAAATAAAGGAGGTAGAAGGACGGCAGCCTGAACCAATCTCATACAAATGTCATTACACTACTGCAAATCTTTTTTTATTCATGTTGATTTTGTGGGCACTAGTGAAAGTTAGGCTAACAGGATGGCGTGGCCTGAGAGAAGAGGAGTACAATGCAGCAAAGGTCCACGGAGTTGATACCCAGGGACGGCATGCATAGAGAACTAGGCCCTTGCAGCATAAGTTACAGCCTGCGTAAGGTAAGGGCCTCGCTTTTTAGGTAGCGACACCTTAACATTTAAAGGCATACTATGCAACATTTTTCAGTTAATTAATGTGTTCCAATACCCGTTTTGGATGATTAAATGAGTCATTTCAGGTCGAACAAAGGTTTTCTCGGCCGCCCTGGTGGTCTGTGGGGGAAATACCGCACTTGCAATTGTAAGAGCCCTCGGCCCGCACACACAGGTTTAGAAGTCTCGTGCAAGACCGCGAGAGTCGGTCTTGCTTTACGGCGAGAACTCCATGTGTTTTTGCCCTGCCATTCACTATATGCACGCGCTAAAGCAACAACAAAGGACCGCGTGTTAACGTCAAATAAACATGCAAGCAAATCGAGATTTTATTTATTTGTTTATTTATTTATTTTTTGAATGTTGGCGAGGCAGTAGCGTGAGTTTGGCGAGGCGGCCGCCTCGCCAAGATAGCGCTGCGTGAAGCTTGATGTTCATACTTTCACTGTGTTAGTCATTGTTTGTACTGCCGTTTTTTCGACTTTTCGTTGCGTTCACCTGTCTGCTAAGCTCAAAACAACCGCGCCTGGTTTGACGGAGAAACCAGAACAGCTGAGCATCTTTATGACAGTGCACTTTTACTTTCACCCTCTGGGGGGAGCCTCGCTGGAAAATCAACCCCGGTTGCATGGTATACCTTTAAATCGTAAATGGCTTGTACTATTATAACCCTTTATCAAATCTGACGACACCAAAGCGCTTTACATTCAGTCATTCACACGTTGACGGTGGTGAGCTACATTGTAGCCACAGCTGCCATGGAACAGCCTGACAGAAGCGAGGCTGCCAAACATCGGCGCCACCGGCTCTCTGACCCAAGGACAACAACTGAGACAGAGCCGGGGATCGAACCAGCGACCTGCCAGTTACAGGACAAACTCCCTCTGGCTCCATGCTTGAGACTTCAGTGCAGAACAGAATATTTCAATATTGTCTGTATATTCAGCTGATACCTTTCTTTAAATTCTCCATTTGGACACCAAGGCCCTTTTCCAGACATTCTCAAAACTAAGAAAGCTTTGTTTTCTTCTAATTTACACACTGAATGTCCAACAGTAATGGACATTGTGCTTCCTTGTGCTCTCGTGCAAATAAATAAGCATGTGCATTTGAATCTGTAAGATTTCCGTTTTCAGGCTTATTTGTCAAACAGAACTAGGCAAAAAAAATAAAAATAAGATGTTGGATGACAGATTCTTATGATCACGTCCACCTTAAACACAAGAGAACATGAGCCTCCAGAGGAAAACAAAATGGTTAATTTACATCCAGACAGCAATCCTACTGAATACAAATGCTCCTAAACCTCAACATTCATTTACAGAAAAGCAGCATTTAATAATTTGCTTAAACTAGAAGGTGAATCAAGTACATTGTGCAAACAGGAGATTGACAAGTTAACGCTCCAGGGAGTGCCTCGGAGCCCTATAAAGTATTAGCTTTAAAGCAGAAAGATAAAGATTAGGATGATATACTACTTACAGGATATGTCTGGTGTTGTGTAGCAGACAAAATTTTATACAACAAATTTTAAAAACACGGCTGGATTGTTTTTGTTTTCTGCCTGTATAATTGGACAAGAGTAGTTGCTTCTGGTAAACAACAACAGTTCACACTCACTTGTTGTGTGTACAAACCATGAAAGTGAAATTAATCGACACCAGTGTTTTCCATAATGGAGGACAATTAGAATATGGCAGCGACAACGGCAGCCGCACCGGAGCCGTGTATTTGCGATGGACAAATAACAAGGGCTTGACATTAATTGTGAAATAACGAGAGCGGCGTCGCTTGTAACAGGGACTCTCCAGCCCTTCGCCCATGTTGCCGGTGGAGAGGTCTCGCAGTGAAATTAGTTCTTGGTCAGGTGTACAATGAAAAGATCCTGTTCCAGCATCGTACGCTCGTGGCGCGACATGACAAGAGGTCAGACGCGGGGGTTCTCCTGCGCTCCGGGATCGACAGACGCCACGAGCTGTTTTACAACACGTGGCGGGGCGTCCCAGAACGCAGCTCCAGCTCGTCCAGATTTGTCTGTTGTTTTTTTTTTTTGTCTAATTAGAATACAAACAAGGTAAAAACCCAGAGACAATGAGAGAATATGGCCTTAAACGGCCGGGTAGATGAGGACAAATGCCTCTGATGGCGTGTTTTCCTCGCTGTGGGGGCTTCACGAGGTAACAGAAATACAGTAAATGGCTTGGCTGTTGTTGAAATTGTGTTTTACTGTAATATATAAAAAGCATAAAAATGTGTAAAATGTCCATTAAGCAGTGAATGCTCTTCATGGTACATTAGGATCCTGGCCCCACTGATATCCCACCAATAATGAGTGTGATTTAGTGATTTCACGCTTTGTTTGTCCTCCCTGGTCCAACCCCCCACCACCCCCCTCCAGATCCCCCGCCCCCCACCCTCCACTCGTACACAGGTGTATTGGCTCAATGTAATGAGATCATTACCAGCATCGTCGGTAAACGTGTTTATTTGGCAACGGAGCAGCCGGCTCCTTCTCTCTCCTGATCTGCAACCAAAGAGGCATTTAACTAAAATAAGCTCTGCAGTACAATTGGGGCAATCAGAAGTCAATTCAAATCATTACAAGGCCTGAGGGGCAAACGCGTCGAGCTCCCCACAAACCTCCTCCGCGGAGGCCGAAGTTGTGCTTGGAAAAACAAACACCGGAGCGGCACAGTTTAATGAAACTGGACTGCAGGACTGTGCAGAAATGTTGGGTCACAATGCGAAGGCTGGAGTCAGGCACAAAGCCTGGACACAAAATGAGACGGATTTAAAGCCAGCCTGATGAAAAACGTTGAAAATCATTAAGAAAGTCCAAAATATTTAACAAAATCATATCTCCTTGGAAGAAAAAAAACGTGGTTTGTGCCCCCTGTGGGTCACTTCTGATGGGTTAATTCACAACAGCTGAGTTAAAAGGAGGCACACACGTAGTGATGTATTTAAAAGGCAACGCCTCAAACACCCTGCTACCTTGTGCAACATCAGGGAAAAAAATCTAACTAGAGTAAATACCTAAAGCATCAAAGAAAGAATTGTGAACTTCCACGAGGCTGGTTCCTCCTTAGGTACTATTGTCAGATCTCTGAAGTTGTCCATTGTATCATTCAGGAAGGAAACCATGTCCCAGAGTTGAAATGTGGGTCTCAACTCAAAGCTAATGGCAAAAAAAAGAGAAAAAAAGAAAAAAAAGGAAAAAAGGAAAAAAAGAAAGAAAGAAAAAAAAGGTAATGGCATTGTGGTGATGCTGGCTGAAGCTGGTTAAGAGAGCATCATTATCCAAAGAGTAAAAAGGTCTTATAGTGGCATTGGTTCAAAGTAACCTGACGCCGCCAGATAGATTTGCTCCGCATATCCATCTGGAAACCTTCCGTTGAAGTAATTTGGGAAGGGGCGAAAATACTGGTTACGCTGATTGGCCTATGTTGGTGATAGACGGGCCAAATAAACCAATCAGATCAACGAAGCATATGACGTACTTGTCAACATGCTTCGTCGTCGCTCTGTTACGAGCGACGACGAAAACACAACCACAAGCCAAGCTACTCTTGCTGCTGCAGGTAAAGGCTCATTAGCTCAGCAAAGAAATACTCTGTAATTCCGATAAAACTTGCTCGATAGCCGCGCTAACGCTAGTTTCATCGGCTGAAGCCGCCATGTTGTTTAGACTGAACTGTCGATCTTCTCGTTGCGTCACACGTCAACCCGCCCTCAAAGCCAACGCTGATTGGACGTTCGTTTGGTGAACGGCTCCAAATTTTCTTTAACGGAGAGTAGCCAGACTGATCTGCGAGTGAAAGCTTGAAAGCTCGCGAGATCAGGATGGTCTCACGAGGCTAGGTTCAAAGGCCATTCAGAAAGGAAAAAGCTATTATTCCAAAAGCCAGACTACAGTTTGCAAATACACTCAGCGTTAAAGACTTCAGTCCTTGGAGACGTGTCCTGTGGTTGATGTTTTGGTGCAGTAGGGACTGGTGCACTTCCCAAAAACAAGATAACATCGCAAGAAAAGAACATTATGTAGAAAAGTTGAGGAGGAAACATCCATGACGTAAACCCGGGAAGTTAAAAGAATGGGCCCAAGCATTCCTGACTCACTTATACTCATTTTCAGCATCCTTGACCGACAAAATGGACAGACACACGATCCTCCTCTCAGGAGTCCACCGTGTGTCCAGCTGAAAATGTCCCCCATAAATGTCTTCTTGTTGAGAAAATTTGATTCAATTGCATTGAAAGACCAGTGGATCACATCCATAATTTACAATTCGGAGGATATGTAAAGAGAGGCTCCAAAAAGATTGATAGAAGCAGAAGCAGGGGAAATAAGGGGGATGAGATGGGAAAGCAGAGGAAAGAAAGCATCCGCCTTCAAAGAGCAGAGAGAGAGTCCTATCAGCTCACAGTCCTCAGCAGACATTAGCCGCAACACTTGGTAAAAGCAAAAGCAACAACACTTGGTGGAGAGCAATACTTCACAGCCCGTTTCAGTCACCATTGTAACTAACTGTGGTTCTGGTTGATGGATGGCAGCAGTTTCCACTACTTCCACTACCGCCTCCATGTTTAGCTCAGGCATTCACCACAGCATGGGACGTGGTAAGGAAGACCAGCAAAGATTTAAATAAAACACAGCAGTCTCTTACTTATAGGTATTAAGTGTGTGTGTGTGTGTGTGTGTGTGTGTGTGTGTTGTGTGTGTTGTGTGTGTGTGTGTGTGTGTGTGTGTGTGTACTTGCAGCTGTAAATATCCTAGGGCTGGACGATATAGGAAAAAAAGCATATCAATAAAACAGAAATCATATTGATCGATATCGATAATTATCACAAAAATTCAAAATATACATTTAAATGTAGCCCTGGCCATTTAACGCTGTTGCTTTATGACCTATTTTTAAATAAATGAATTCAAACACAACCCTTTATTCAACCAACTTTTTACAAAAACTGTAAGTGTTATTAAATGTGCTCCTTGAATTCTCTGAAGGCTGATGGAGCTTTTCCTGGGTTTGTGATTGGCTGGGAGGATGTAATGACTGTAGTATTAACCTACATGATAGGCTAGAACGCACTGTTCTTTTATTGAACTTTTTATTTTTTATATTGAACCATACGTCTATCGATCGATATTTATCGTTATTGAATTATCGTCCAGCCCTAAAATATCCAACCCTGTTATCCCAGGTACGAACAGAGGAGAACAGAGGTGTTTGTATTTTCCTGCAGTTCATCTCCGAGCCACGCCAGCCTCCGTCAACAAGCACACCGCGTATATCGTGCATTCCTCACTTGGTCAGCTCAGGCACTTTGCTGGGCTCCTCAGCAGCTGGCTTGTTGTCTTCCACAAAGAGCTGTAGTCTGGCAAACTGCTTAAAACTTACATTGGACATTTTTTCTTCCATCCGTCAGATGTGAGGCGACTCCTTCCAACTACTTCACTCAGAACAAAAGAAATGGCATCATAGCTACACACTGTAAACAGCATATTTAATTTTCTGAAGTTGTAAACTGTATGAGGAAAGCGAATGTCTAAACAATAAAGTGATTTCAGGTACGACTCCCAACTCCTGACTGAGTGATAAGTGCACCTGTGCGTTTCTCGACCCAAGAAGCGGGGTAACAACCCAACTCCCTGACTCTTTCTGACTTTTAAGATCCCCTCTAATTCCCCTCCACTGGTCCAGGAGGAGGGAGGTGTCACCCCAAAAGTGGAATGTATGGTTGGTAATTACAGCCCAAGGTTGAGCTGTTCCAGGCGAGAGCACTGGAGTGCTTCCATTACCCCTCCTTGTCCCCTCCTGCCTCCTTCCTACACCCCCTCCTCTCCGATGCTGTCCTCTGTCTGAGGACCCCCCCCCACCCCCCCACCACCACCACCACCTTTTCTCTTTCTCTGACCCACTGTCAACCTCGAGGTCCCCACACAGTCTCTCATCATGGCCTTACACAGCACACTGGACACCGCTGCTCCTCAGATCTCAAACGGGGGAGGAAGTGAGGGAGGCAAAATCTGACGGAAGCAGACCTAACTGGATCCCACCTGCGAGGCCCGCGAGGCCCGTTCAAGCACAAAGAGCCGCCCAATCAAGTGACTTTCATCCCCTCATCAGGCGCAGACTATAACCCGATAGATCGATAACTACTTGACTACACACAATAACTTCGTACTCCTTCGTTTTATTTTACCTACAGCCTTTAATCACATATATGTATTCTATCCCCTCGCTCTCCGACCACTTCGCTTCTATTATATTAGAGCTGTAATCATTATTGAACCCCTCT